>NC_082669.1:18046905-18304405 GCF_025265405.1 Mesoplodon densirostris
ATGAAAGAGGAAAAGTGACTCTGAGAAAGCGGCTTCTGGAGACTTGGTATTTAGATTACACAGTTTTTTATAAAACATAGGATCTATCACAAAGGGCTTGTTTCAGAACATATATTTTTGTGCCTTAGATAAAAATACCTACCAAGGAATGAAATTATTTAAATAATATACATTAGAATAGGACGTAAACTCAATAAGCAAATGAAAACAGGGAATTCTGTTTTCTTCAAAATCTAACAGTCTCATATTGGATTTTATGTTTAATAATTTTTAAACTAAAAATATTTTTATATTTGCTAAGAAACTACTGCTAAGATGGCCATATATAAACTTTTTTACTTTACAGTTTTTTTTAGTGAAATACACCAAAATAACGATGATTAAAACAGGTAGTTAAAAAAAAATTTTTTTTAAGGCTAGTGTTTTTCACTTTCTTAAGAGGATAAAGAAAAACATACATGAAAAGCAAGGCAGACTTGGAACTAGTTCTCTGCTGAACATCTGCTTTATGAAACTCCAGTTCAACACAGGGGAAGAGTACTTATTGACTAAATCCTCAATCAGAAAACTAAAAAGAAAAAAAAGTGAAGAAAGGTGATTCACAGGTGATTTTCAAAATAAGATTTATCTGTTTGGGATCTTTTGGCACTGAACCGAGAGGATACACTAGGTGATGCAGTTCAGAACTCTTCTACTCGTTTTATAATGCCTTCCCCTCAAAATAAAATATCTGCCAGTAAAATAGCATGAGAACTGTTAATAATATGTTTCCTTTTTACTCTGAGTTCATGAGTTAATTCAAAGTTTTAAGACATAGCAGTAAACTATTTTAAATCTTTACTTTAGTTAATTGTTCAGTTTCAGAGCCTGTTAGGCTATTATTAATTGATTGCCCACCCAGAGTCTAAAAAGAAAGTTTTGAATTTCCTGTCGACTTAGCAAAAATGTATTTCAAAAATATTCCTGACCTCTTACTTTTTCTAAACTTTTTCCAGTCTTTATAAATGAACCTCAAATGTACTTTTTTTATAACAGAACAACATATTAGTTTAACCAATACATTAATAAGACAGAGTATCAAGCACTAAGTAAACACCTCTCAGATAGTGGGGTGACATTATTCTATGGTCACTTCCTAGGATATTTTCTCTTATAGATAAAAATCTAAGCTATTGATAATCGAATTAGATTATTAATATCAAAGCGATGAGGCTGTGAAAACATGACTGCTTAAGTATAGATACCAGGAAAACAAACAAAGCCTTGTAATATAAACTCACAGCCTATAATGTACTCTCCTTTTGAGATTAGAAATTAAAACCATCAGTGAATCTTGAATATATTTAAATGAGAAATACCAGGTGGTAGAGTCTAGGCCCTAAACTGATTAGATAAGAATAAAGAAAACAGCTACTAAGAAGTTGAACAAAATTCTTTTAGCCTAACTGGAACAGAACAGCCATAAAATGTCTTAAGTTACTAAAAATACACCTGTGCTGTTTTTGTAATCTTTCTCTATGATGGTATATATTTAGGATTGCAACAAATAAGATGGAGGCCAACTGAGCTTTAACAGTAATAATTCTTTACAATTTGATTTTAAAATCTTAGAAGACTAGATTATACTGGAAGGAAACTTAAAGATTATTTAGTCCAACTGTCATTTTATAGGTGAGGAAATTGAGGCCTGGAAAGGTTTAGTAAATTGTAGGAGGTTACATAACTTTATTGGTAGCATTTTTAAAACTAGAATCCCAGTTGAATGGTTTTTACATCTACAATTAATGTTAAGTAAAAGTGAAAAGCAAAGCAAAACAAAACAATTCACCTCAATCCAATTTGTAAGCCAGTAACACTCTGGATCTGTGTTTTCCACTGTGAAGAGAACATTTCCTCTGGGAATGACAGAGCCCTCAGGAACAGCTTTTACTTCTATTGGAAGATGCCCATCATATTTCTGGTAAGAGACAATAATGAAATTATTAATTCAACAGGTGGTATGCCATTACCTGTTTAAATAAGGTTCTTTGTATTTTACAGAAGCTAAACTTACTGTCATAGAAATTGCAATTGTAGATCTTATTATATTGCTAGTAATCTGGTCAGAATATCCTTATCCTCCTGAAATAAAATTAGCTAAAATGATTAACAGTTTAGTACTAGCATTAATTTTTAAATTTTATGCTGTAAAAGTACTTCTGCTAAGCAAATTTGTCACTTGAAGAGAATTTCAAACTGATTTCAAAACAAAAAAGTTGTTTTTCCTATTCTTTCCAAAAAAAGACAAGAGTTTATTCCAACATATTCTAAGAGCACTATCTTTCTTCTAAGTAGGTCATTTTCATAAAAGAAAGGCTAAAGACTGAAAGATAAAATAATGGACTGCTATTAGAGAGCACAACAAAATGAACAAACAAAAAAGAAAAAGAGAGCACTCCTTGCCAGTAGAAGAATCTTAAATAGGTTTTCTCTATCCTGGTAGTAGACCTGATACCATTTTGGTAGTAGAGAGACCAATCATAAGTATACTTTCTAGAGCTTTGGCAGTCGATATCCAAGTGCGACAATTCTCTCCCAAATTAGGCTGAGGATATAGTGGCTATATGGTATGTTACTAGATATTTAATTACGCCTCCCCCCTTTTAAAGTTAAAAGCTGTGGCTAACTTTTGGCTAGTAAGGTTTATTTATGTGATTTGGGACAAGGTAACTAGATAAAACAAAAAAATCATGTCAGAGCAGAAAGAATAATGCCTTAAAATCCTAGCTTGGATGCAAAAGCAGGTAGTAAACTGTGGGCAAGTCATTTAGAATCTCAAGGTCTCAGACTCCATGCTTGTAAAAGGGGTTACACAAGATTATCTCTAGGGAATCTATGAATCCCTAAGATTCTCTGAATATAAAATAAAAAGGTTTACCACCCTGACCACTGAGAATTCTATTACTAAGCATAGCACTTAACTTACCTGTAACTATAATCCTCACAACAAACCAAATGGGTTAAGTGCCAACCAAATGAGTTAGCCAACATAACCAAAATATGTTAGCCAACATATTTTACTGACCTTACTCTAGATATGGGAAAACTAGCAGCGTGCTTACTCAACTTCTTCAAAGACCAATAATTACCAAACAGTAAAATTCAATATTACGATACAGGCAGGAAAGTTAAAGTATTTCTAATTACTTTGTGTTTGATAGTCTACAATGAAAAAGACATTCATTTTAAAGATAATGAACACTTAACATAGCAAGATGCCAATAGATCCCATTCCCAACCTATCTTTGTAACAGAGAAAACCACCAGGGGACATTCAACACTTACGACTCAATTCCCATGTCTTTGGATGCCCAAAAGTTTAAGCAAGGAATCCAAACATGTTAGGTAGGAATATTACAGTACAATAAAGAATGAAAATTAACTTCATAGATTTGCACCAAACCATTCTTCTAACTATTCAGTAAGGGAAATGTCCTAGAAGTATTGCACAGTGACAGACTCACAGCATCTATTTTCTTAGATAATGTACAGTCCAGAAAATAGGCTTAAATTTTCAAAATTACTTAGATATGCTATAGATTTTAGATACTAATGATGTGTTACCAGGAAAAAAAAAATTAAACATTACCATTAACTTTTCACAAGACTGTCTAAATAGCCATTAAATTTATAGGGTCACAGACAGAAAAGAGTTATAATTACAGTTGACCCTAGTACAATGCGTGTGTTAGAGGCACCCACCCTCCTCTGCACAGTCAAAACTCCATGTATACCTTACGGTCAGCCCTCTGTAACTGTGGTTCCTCTGTATCTGTGATTCTGCATCTGTGGATTCTACCAACTGCAGATTGTGTAGTACTGCAGTATCTACTACTGACAAAACTCCACAGGTATGTGGACCCATGCAATTCAAACCTGTGTTGTTCAAGGTTTGAATACCTGTGTTTTGTATAGTCTAATCTTCTATTCAAATTCCATGGCAAGAAATTCTGAACTAAAAGCAAAACCAAAATACATAGGTCAAAACATGAAACCATTTTTTACCTCGAGAATGTAGTTCCATCCCTTTTCATTAAAGACATCGTCTTGGAAATGCTCTTTGTACACCTCTTTGGCTTCCTGGATCTTCTCTTTGGTCACTACTTTACCTAAAAAAATAAACAGCTCCTGTTTACATTTCTAGAGGCATGCTGTGAGTTGCTGAGTTGTCATAGGATTAATGTCTCTAGCTATTTTGCCCATTCTGTGGATTAAAAAAACTAGAACTGAGGTTAAATGATTCACCCAGAGTCAACAGCAGAGTCAGAAAAGGAATTTGCACTTCTAACCACTCGCTCTAAGCATAAATGTTAATTTCTTATTTGAAAAGCAAATTTGCAATAGAAGAGATTATTACATGTATAGTATTTTTTTAAAATCACAGTAATAAATTAACTTTTGGGAGATTTTTAAAAAATCTCTATTAATTTATACAGTCTTCAGACTTGAGAGTAAGATTTTGATAGGTGGCTTTCCGGGTGAATCTGCTCACTTTATTCATAAAGGATGTCTTTGGGGCTGATAATCCAATAATTTTTACAATGCCTAAGTTTTTGCCCCCCAAGTACACTTTTTGCTAACTTTATCTGTAAAATAAAGATAATAGTAGAGTACCTACTTTTAGAGCGCTTGTGAGGACGAAATGAGTTAAGACATCTGAATTAAAGCACTTAGAATAACGCTGGCCTATAATACAATATATTTTAGCTGTAATTAATAATAAATAACATTTTATAAACTTTTTAAGCTGTAGAAAATTGAAGTGTGACATTAGTCTTTGGTAACTTTCTCTAAATAAGATCGCTAGTAAACTCATTTAAAATATCTTGGGTAATCTTCTTGCAATGAAGTACTCTGGATATCCAAGTAGATTTTCAATAATATAACATATCTGAACTATCTGATCTTAAAATTGCCAAGGTTATAGAAAAACGTCATTATCTGCATAAAATTCAAGTTATTCTGTATTCAATTCTGAGATTACTTTTATTTGAAAAGGTTAGAAATGAAATTTTCCAAAATGTATAAAAACCTTGGGAACTGTTTCTCCCCCCCAAATACCATTACAAAATAAGACTAGAAATGGACTTTCAAATAAGAAAGCACAGAAATTATTTCAGGGATTTTTTTCTTCTTTAAAATGCATTTGAGGGACTTCCCCAGTGGTCCAGTGGTTAAGACTCTGCCTTCCAATGCAGGACACAAGGGTTCGACCCCTGTTCTGGGAACTAAGATCCCACATGCCGTGGGGTGCGCCCAAAAACTTATAAAAAAATGCATTTGAGACTAAGTCCACCGTTACAGGTAGTTTTGAAAAATAGGCCTTTAAGGCAAAACTGACTAACAAAACATATTCTAATTATAATTGCTACCACAATTCAAAATGAGTTCCCAGGTCAGTAACAAATCCTTTATTTGGAATTAATGACGAAAGTCTATTAACAAACCAGATTAGCCTCAGAAAATTACTCACTTTTCTAAATTTATTCCCAATCTTACTAGTTTCAGAAAATCTTTGTCATATTTAGAACACCAAGCACATACATCAAATTATAAAATTTAATGCTTTCAAATTAACAGATTTCTAAAAATTCCAAAACAACCCCTAAAATAGTTAGGGTAATTAAATAAATATCAAACTAGGGCTTCCCTGGTGGTGCAGTGGTTAAGAACCCGCCTGCCAAGGCAGGGGACACGGGTTCAAGCCCTGGACCGGGAAGATCCCACATGCTGCGGAGCAACAAAGCCCGTGCGCCACAACTACTGAGCCTGCGCTCTAGAGCCCGGGAGCCACAACTACTGAAGCCCGTGTGCCTAGAGCCCGTGCTCCACAACAAGAGAAGCCACCGCAATGAGAAGCCCGCGCACCGCAACAAAGAGTAGCCCCCGCTCACCGCAACTAGAGAAAGCCCGCGTGCAGCAATGAAGACCCGATGCAGCCAAAAATGAATTAAAAAAAAAATCAAAATTAGACTACTCAAAAATGTACTTAAAATAATACAACAATATAGGAGGAAAACTATGATGAGGTATATAAAAGCAGTGTTTTAAACATATTAGGAAAAACAATACCTTTTAAGTACTTATTAAGAATGTACTGCAACCCATAAAATACTGTTTCCTCATATTTCACCTTCCTTATTTTGGAGTTTTCTGTCTTCTTTTCACGGCATTCAAAGTAGGAATAAACTTTGCTTGTGTTGGGTGGGTACTGTTTATAGTGAGTAACCTATATGAAAGAGAAAATACCTGAATTAGAAAATACCGGAAGAATAGAATGTAAATTATGATAAAAAGAGCTTGAAATTATTTAAAACCAGAGAAACTATACTTATTTGCTGCTGATCAGCTTCTTCTCCTGGCTATAAGGAATAAAAAGTAAGTATCATGTTTATTAAGATACTTTTAATAGTTCAGTATCTTAAATTCAAAACCGCAGGAGAGTATTAAATTTTATAAACAAACGGACTGAACTTAAGGAAGTACAAGGCCTCTAAGCTGGACACTTGGAAAAAAAATACCAAGAAAGATCTCATTTATTCTTGGGGAACAGCCTTCATTCGGGAAAGAAGAGCAGCTGCCTGAGGGACAAACACATGATATAAAAGAATGAACTGAAAGCAGAATTTGGTACTGTTACTCTTTAAGTGTGGAACTCTTGACAAGTCAACAGTCAATGACTTCTCACGACCCTGCTTCATCTGCTTCATCTGTATAATGAGGTACTGAAAATGACCCCTTCTAGTCTTCATAACGACACTGTGAAAACCTGAATGAAAGCAATAGCAGCAGCAGTGGAAAAAATATCCTGTTTTGTAATCTTTTTCTCAAATTATCTCTGAATTGGGAAATAAATGCCTATCCAATGCAACATCAAATCCTTATGAATTAAAGATACAAAGAGGCATTATCACAACTTTCTTTTCCATGAATTTGGGTAAGAGCCACTGTTGAAAATCTTTCTATTTTTGTTTTAAGAAAAAAAAAGTGTTCATTATAATTTGAATTTTATTATATTTTAATATGGTTACAACATTTTACCAATAAAAAATAACTGGAAGAATAGTGTGTATTTTCCCATTTGAAAGAAGAGGAATAATAATGCCTTAAAGCTTAAGGATAGGGTGGTGAGCCAGGGTAATGGTGGAATAAATCTTTGCAGACCAAGTTTCATGGATGACCACTGTGAACATAAACCATTTTTTCTGTTTAGCTCTGATCTCAAGTTTAGGAAAACAAATGTGTTCCTTGTTTGGCTGCACAATCTCAATCCTAGAAAAACTTGGTCTTAACCTAAAGAAACTTTGTGGCTTTGCACAAAAATTTTAAAATGAATACAGAGAGAGAAAAAAAAAGTCACAAGTGTTTAAAATATGTTTCCTTTCTAATAGAAGCAAACTGCAACTCTATAAAAATAGCACCCTGATGCAGCTCATAGGTAATCCTGGAGGTGAATCTTTATGTTAATATGTGGTTTGACTGCCTAAGTCAGGTAAGAGAGCTGGAACTTTCTGTTTCGCTCAGGTACACATATCTATACACTACAAGGTATAAGGAGCCTCATCAAAACCTACAAGTGTATGTCAGTTTTTTTAAAGTCAGAACCCAGGGACTGATAGCAGTGTAAGTTTAAGATTTAAGAAGTAGCTAAGTGAAATAGCTAACACAGAATCCAGAGCACTTAAGTCCACTAGCCGATTCACTAAAATGCAAAAACATGTATATATATGAACGATACCATAGTAATAAATGACTACTACTTTAACTACTTAAGAAACTGATTAGAAAAAGATATCACCACTTGAAAATGTACCCAAGATGTATATAAAAATGAAAATGTCCAGTTTATAATCTAAATAACTCCAATTCCCTTAGTGGGAATAAGCAGTGAGGTGGAAGAAAAGTCAACCACGATGAAGTAAAATTTGAATAAAGTCAGATTCATAGCTGTGTCTCAACAGTTACGTTTGACCTTCTTTACAGTTCAGATACTTAATGGTGCATCTTTATAAGTTTACTTTTCCTCTATCAGATTTAAAAACATTAGAAGGCAAATGAATTATTTTCATCTTCTGAGTAGATCAAGCAGTCAAAAGCTGAATGGAAACTGTCCCTAAGCTATTTAACTCCATCTTGGTCTAAAAGTATATTAAAAGTTTTCCACCATACAAATACAGTTCCTGTTCAGGACAATAATTAAATATGTTTATAATTTTAAAGCTTTTAAAGCTTTACCAAAATTCTTTAATTATGGTACTTAAAACCCTTGCATAAATATTCAGAATGCCTCTCTGAAAACAAACGTTATTAAAAATACAAAATTGTCTAGGCTTAATTAGAAATGAAGTATGACTTCTAAAATCTTCTTTGGAGAAACTTAAGAAAACTGTTTCAGAATTTAGCTAAAGAATCTAAGTCACGTAAGGCAAACTCTCTGGCAATTAACTATGAAACATAATTTACTATCAACCACCTACTCACACCCAGTATGTTTAAAGAGGAAGAAAACAGTATTATTCAAATCTATTTATATTGGCATATATACATTGTTTTAATGGGAAAAATTTTTAAACAGAGCTTCTTAGTAAATACTTTCTAAGAATATGGCCAATAGATAATTCTAGTTTTGCTAGGTTTACTGTCCTCTTCATTTTACTTTCTGCTAAACTTATCACCCTGAGCCCCTTGGAACTTTCACCAGAAAATGAGATGTTATAGCAGAAATACAAATCAATAAATTGTTATTTTATAAATAGTTCATGCATTTACAAATATATACTCTGTACCAACTGTGTATCAGGCACTGTTTCAGATGCTGAGGATGGGGAAGTAAAATAGACTGACTGGTCCTTACTCTCATAGGGCTAGGAGGGCTGAGAGATCATAAACAAAATAATTTGAGCTAGATGGATGCTATGAAAAATTAAAAGAAAATGATGGACTAGAAGGGGCCTGGGAGACTAAAGAGGAGGCCAAGAAGGCTTCTCTGAGATAGTAACATGTGAACAAGATCTAAATGACGAGGAAATAGGAAATATCTTGACTTCAGGGACAGAAGAGAATGAAGACCACTGTGGTTGGTGCTTAGAGAATGGGGAGGAGGCACATGGTAAGGTCAGAGAGAGAGAGAGATGCAGGGACAAGATCATGTAAGGCTCACAGGCTACCAAGGAGCTTGAATTTTACCTGAAGTGCAGTGGGAAGCCATTAGCATGCTTTAAGCTGGAGTGAATATGATCTGATTCACATTTGACAAGGATCAGCTTGGCAGAGATGGAGAATGGATTACGGGGTGACCAGAGGGGACACAGAGCATTAAGAGGCTACTGCCAAAGAGGAGGTTAGGTGAGAGACTGGCTCAGTATCTTTGGAGAAGTAGGCTGATGGATTAGATTTGGGAATAAAGAGGGGAAGGAATTAAGGATGTCTCCTAGATTTTTGGCTTGAGCAACTGAGTGAATAATGGTGCCATTTACTGAGATGGGGAAAGCCATGGGAGGACTGGGTAGGGAAATCAAGAGCTTAGTTTTAAATATGTTAAGTAAACACTAACAAAAAGTTTCATAATATTCAAAATTAAAGTGACCTGCTAAAAGGGAGCCCTTAAATCATGTTGTTTTTCAGCACTGCTTTGACTTACATCACTAGAGAAAATAGTTGTACAATAAATTTAAAATTACTTATAAGATGAAGAGAAGAAAACAAATTTCTCATAATATCCCTAGCAAACATTACCCCTAAAAATGTTTCCTCAAGTGGCATAGCCTTCCTGCAACTAACGGAGTACTGCCAGCACATAAATATATGTGTGGTAAAGAACAGAGGCACGCAGGAAAATGTAGCTCTTCTAATAAAACTTAGTTTCACAGTTAGTTATGTGGTTGATTTACCTCATGAAAAAATAAGCTTCTAAAAACTGCAATCCCAGATATCCCTGTATAACAGTTCAAGAGAGGTATGAGAAATATTTAAGTTGCATAGAATCTTTCTGTGAAAGCAAAGTATAATTTTCTCCTGAGCTTCTCTAGATTTCCCATAAGGGTGATGCGATATATTTCCAAGAGCTTTCCTCCCACAACGGGATCACATGACCAAAGGCAACTACTACTAACCTCCTTTTACAGTTAATCACTAAGAAATAATCACAAGCCGACATTTTAACAGCACCATGTGTACGGAAGAGCACATGGAATAACAGACCCAAAGTCACAAACTAAGCTATGTTACCTATGTAATCTCTAAGGGCACTCGTAAGAGGCACTTACATTGGCTAAGACTCTTTGCTTCTTCAAAGGTAATGTGCCAGAAACAGCAAAAATCATAACTGATTCCTTCCTCTTTTCAATATTATTCAAGATTTGTCAAGCCCTGGACTTCTGTTGCCCCAGAAAATAATTCATTGCTATTTGGCTTTTGAAGCAATAATAACTTCAAAATACAACTTAAGGGTTTTTGGATTACATTATTTTGGTGAAGGGGATAAATTGTAAAACCAGCCATTATCATTATGCTGCCTCTTCCCTTAAATCGGGCAGAGTTCCTGGCAACTTGTACCTTTTTTGCCACACCTTTAAGAGAGATTTCATAAAGTGACAAAAAGGATGCCAGTTTCTGGTATTTTTGTTTTGCAAGATACTCTACAATCATTACTGACCTAATCCAATCTTCCTATGAGGTATGTTCATGATTTACATACATGATTTTATTTCTGTTGCCTGGGTTTTTCCTATAATTTATAATATAAAACTTACTGGAAAAACTCTATCCTAAGAATGAACAGCTACTCTCTGACATACAAACTGCAGCAGGACCACGTGTCTCACAAGGCTTAGGCTGCTGCTGTGACCATACTTAAGTGCCTGTTCAGAAGCGGTGAAAGAGAAGCAACTATGAAAAATAGGAACAGCTCAGAGGAAGACACTGCGTAGCTAAAAGTCCAAGGCAGGACTAACTTGCTCATAAGATTTTCATCTATCCCCAAATCTTTTCCTCCAAAAAGCCCCAAATTAAGATTTGTTATTCCGCTACTAATGAGGAAGCAAGCTCTTTTTTAAAAAAAGCTAACTTGGGTGCTTAATCATGATACGTGAATTATATAGCTTCTTATAACTTTTCTAAAATCAACTTTCACCCATCTTAGATTGTAAGGGACATCTTTCGTATTTTATAATATGTAGTAGGCCTCCAATATTTATTAAATTAATGCATGAAAATGTGCTGAGTTCTAGATAACCATTTTTAAATGACCTTTTGAGAAGCAACCCACACTGGACAGCACATTTCATAACTCACATGTGATGTGGTTTAAACTGTAAATTGCTTAGGGATTACTTTCTTGTGCTATACATTATTTTTTTCTAACTAGGGCTCAATTGACAACATCATCCATTTTAATCTGCTAACAGGTAAAATGTTCAGAAGTGTTAAAATGATTCTCTGCTGTAGTTTGTTACAAACATTATCTACATAGGAGAGGAAGGAACAATGGAACAGAAATGAATCTTTTAATGATCCGGTTATTCAGAAACTGATCAATGGCTATCCCAGAAATAAGTGAAAAAAATGACCTGTCTCTTTTACAAAAAAACGTTCCAAATGCTTTTTAAGCACTGCAATGGCTAAGGCCAGCCCAAACGCACCTTTCTCTAGCTGGCTTAGCACAATGTAAATGTAACACAGTAGATAATTTTCCTTTAAACCATTTTGAAAACATAAATGGTTAACACTTAAGATTAAGTGTCCTTTTCATTTGTAACAAGAACCCAGGATAAAAATAGAAGAAACAACCACATTCACCTATTTCCTTAGTTCATCAATATGTATAATAAAGTATGAGATTACAGAAATGAGTATGTATCTTAAATGCCTCTCCTTTGGCCCAAATTGTCCTGATCTCTCTGGAAAGGATACAAGTGAAAACAAAATTCCCACATGTTGTCATGCGCTTGGACACTATCCCATCTACTTGCAAAACACCTTTCTCTAGTGCCTAGACAGCCAATTATACTTGCTTCAGTTCTAGAAAAAATAAATCAACAATATTCTGCTCTCTTCCACCAATACATCTAAAGCTGTTAGCTCCCTATTTTAACTGGCCAACAGTATGCAAGTACTGATAAGGATACGCATGTAACATTCTCATGTAATTTCCTAATAAAAGTGTAATTTCACTACTTCTAGACTCAAGATTACCATTTCTGTCTCCTCTTCATCTAAGAAGATAAAAAGCCGAAAATGCTAAAGAGGCTACAAGGACTACTAAAAGTGTAAGGAAAATGAAACTTAAACGACTAAATTGTGAGTGTGCAATACACTACTTATTTTACTGTACTGCTGTAAACCACTGGCATAAAACATATCATCCTGACTGAATCCTCTTGAGGGTTTTTTTGTGGGGGAGGGAGGGAGGGAAATGAAATATCTTACGAAGATGATAATCTTAAAAGGTTTTACATTCGAAAGGGGATAAAATACACCAGTCTGACTTGAAAATGTACAGGAATAAACTTTATTAAATAGATGCAAATTCTGCTAGTGCAGTTAAGTATGCCTTGCTAGCAGATTAGAAAACTTTAAGGTAACCACTCTTACCTTTCATCCCAGGAAATTGATGTTAAAGCAGTTTACATTCCTTATATATAACGGCTAGAGGAACTACAAACGAAAGAAGCTTGCACACCGCTTTGTAATGTTTAAACCATTTTGAAAATATAAATGGTTAACACTTAAGTGTCCTTTTCATTTATAACAAGAGCCCAGGATAAAAACAGAAGAAACAACCCCATTTACCTATTTCCTTAGTTCATCTTTATGTATAATAAAGTATGAGATTACAGAAATGAATATCTATTTATTTATTTAAATTTATTTATTGTATTTATTTATATTTGGCTGTGTTGGGCCTTGCGGTGCGCGGGCTTCTTATTGCGGTGGCTTCTCTTGCTGCAGAGCACGGGCTCTAGGCACGTGGGCGTCAGCCGCTGTGGCCCACGGGATTAGTTGCTCCGCTGCACGTGGGATCTTCCCGGACCAGGGCTCGAACCCATGTCCCCTGCATTGGCAGGCGGATTCTTAACCACTGTGCCAACAGGGAAGCCCTGAATATATACTTTAAACGTCTGTTTTGTTTTTTTAAAAGTTGGACCAATCAACCTCCGTTTACATTTCCCATTTTCAATAAAATAAGTTACTACATTAAAAAGTCTGAAAATTATTTTAAAGATTTAGTTAAGGATAAAGTTCTAGAAAACTATGCATGAGACCATTCTAAAATCACTATTAAAAGTACTCAAAACACTATAATTGAACTAAGAGACCACAAGAGGAGCACAAGTAAAAATATCCTTGATAGCACTATGATATCCTTGCAATTGTGTAGATTTCCACTTTAAAATTACATTTAAAAGACCACTTGTTAAAGAAACTTGGTTCTACTACTTTAAATAATAACCCACCTAAATTATCATAAGCAGAATCGTAAACCAGCTGGGAAGGAAAGTTCAACAGAGAACTTAGGTAAAATGGGATTCTCCAAAATACTTCATTGGAATATTTAAGAAAAAACAAAAAGCAACAAAAACCACAACAAAACCCAAAATCTGAAAACGTTATGCTTTAATCACTATATTCCAAACTACCATGCTGCTCAAGTAAAAACGAAAAATTATTCTGCGAAAGTGGAGTTTCCAGTCTGACATGTCATATTTTAGGTGTCCTGGCTAACAAAGCTTGTTAGCAAAGTATAATCCAGTTTATTTCATATAATTTGGAAACTAGGGGAAAGGATATTTGCCGGATTTCTCTTTAATCATGCTTCCCTTTACTAATGTGTATGAGTTTCAAATAAAATTAACGGGTCAGCTATACATGCAAGCGTCCAATAGCCATAGTAAGAGAATGTTGTGTCGCTTCTCTCTCAACAAGTTCTCCAAGGTTAACTACAGTTCCTTTAACACCTCGTGTTTCACTTTCCTTTTCACAAAAACCTCACAGTGGTCCTAACGGAATAAGGGCAGATCGGCCTTTCCAACAAGAGGTACGGAGCGTGAGTGATCACCAGGAGCAAGGGAGTCTGAAACGGAGCCCAGGGGAGTGGGACGGGGGATCCAGCAGGGCCACCAGGGGCAGCCGGGACACAGGCACAGGAACGTGGCTGGCTGCTTTGGCACCCCTACTAGGACTTCGCCCACCCGTTCCTCGGGAAGGGGCGTACCTGCCGGCTAAGGGGTGAGCGCGCTCGACTCAGCTCCGCGGGGGAAACCCCACTTCTCAAACCCGGCTCAGTCTTTCCACCGTGGAACCCCAGGGGCCGTTACCTAACTAACCCGCCTCTCGGGCGAGCCCTCGCTCAGCCCGGCCCGGGGCCAAAAGGCCGTGCTCCTGCGGAAGGCGTGAGATCGGCCGGTGACGCCCCAGCCACCCCGGCCGCCGGCCCGCTGAGCCGAGCTTAGCCGCCCCGAGCCCCGGGCAGCGGGCGCGCGGCACCAGCCCGGGCCCGCCTCAGCCCCTCGCCGCGCCCCCCACAACCACGCACCCCCAGGCCCCGCCTCCTGCCGTCTATCCCTCCATCCTTCCTCCATCCCTCCTCCATCCGCCTCCTCCCCACTGCGGCGCCAGCCTCACCTGCCCCTAATCGCCGCCGCCGCCGCCACCGCGCCTTCCCTCGGGGCCGCCTCGCGCCACGACCCCAGCCCGGCCGCCCCTGCCCCGCAGCCTCGCGCTGGTCCCCGACGCGCCCTCTCTTCCTTCGTCACCTGCCCCCGCCCCGAGCTTCTACCTTGTACGAGTCGGTGGCCAGGAGGATGTTGAACTCGGCTTCTGCCGCAGCATTCATCTCGGGCCGGAGTGTAGGGGCCGCGCGCCGCGGGCTGCCCGGCGCGGCTGCGAGGAAGGAGAAAAATGGGCTTCACCGCGCTCCGTTGCTTAAGTCACCGCTCTGTCGGAGAGGGAGGGTGAGAGGAGGGGGAAACGGAGCCGGGAGGAGGGACCAGAGGAGGGCAGGCCTGGGAGCCGTGACGCGGCGGGGGAGGCGGCGCGCGCGCTCGCAGTCTAGGGACTCCGGCGGCCTCCTCACCCCGGCTCCCCGCCCCCGCCCCATCGCCCTGGCGGGGACGCGAGGGGCGGGGCGAGGCCGCGCGTGCGCAGCGCGCAGGGGGCGGGGCGGGTAGGACGTGAGGCACGCTCCCTTCTCGGAGACGCCCATCCCGGGAAGCCTGAGGCTGCGGGGCCGACCCGGCCTTTGACCCGGGCGCCGGCTTGGCTTTCGTTTCCCTGCCCGGCGCAGTGGGGCGGGGCCTGGAGGGGGCGTTCCCAGCCTCGCCACCTCTGCGATTAGCCGGTTCGCCCGCCCCGCTGGCACCTTCCTATCCTACCCAGTCCTGGCCCGTTTTCTGAGTCCTCTTGAAGTCACGCCACCCGGCTAGGGGCCAAGGAGCCTCCCTCTGCCCGTCTCCCCGTCCCCCTCGCGCACTTACTCACCTTTGTCTCTGGCTCGGATTAAGGATCGAGCCTTTTGCCTCCATCCCTCGTGTCCCTCCTGGTCCTCCTAACCCGCGCTTTAAAATCTGAAGAGCTGCGGTGAGGAATAGGTCTGGGGGTCCCCTTTAATCTGACGCATCGACTCCGCTTTCCTCCGGCTCTATGGCTGAGCTCTTGATCCTTTGAGGATGTTTAGACTTTACCCGAGAAAATAGATTGCGTCCAAAGTCGGGGGTTGAAGTCAATCCTCACAGATAATAAGAGGACAAGACCTAGTTGAATCTAATATTGCCGAGAAGTAAACGGCAACGAGCCAAGTCTTTGACAGGGTGTGAGACTGACTTTTGTCATCGTTGTAATCGCTCAATCTTGGGAAACGGGTTGGCAACCTGGAAATAAAAAAGCAAGTGAAACGACGTCGGATGACTTCAGCCAAATGCGGACCATCCATTTGCGCAGTTCTCATACGTGGTTGCATTTTTGCGTAAAACTAAGATTCCCTTTGTCCCCATGATCAATAGCTGCTTTTTTTTTTTTTTTTAAGATTTAGGTTTTACAAGGTACGAGTAGCTGGGAAAAAGCGATTTAATGAAAACCAGTACGGGAACTTTACAGATTGTCATTCAAATTAGTGAAAGTCTCATTTTATGGGGGTGGGGGGTCGGGGTGGAGGCTGTGAATTGAGAGTTTCATTGCCCGAAAACTGACACCGCTTCAATTAAAAGCAACTTCAGTCCAGACAATGTCACGGAGTCAATACAGATTCCTGACAAATGCCTCCATCTATAGGTAGACGCAGTACAAGCAAAGATCACAGAAGTAGTGAGATATCCCTAGGCACTCACCAAGGTAGTGAAAAATGCTAATGCATTTAGAATTATTTTCAACAACAAGGTTTAAAACAAACGAGGCTTTTTTGGTTGACCTTACGTGTGTTTACTAGGGGAAATTACTTTTAAAACTATTTAAATAATTAAAATATTAAAAATTTTATTAGGGGAGATTCTGTTATATTAGTTTAAGCAGTGCCATTCAAAGAAGAAAACTGATCCTTTTTGCTCCTCTTAATTTGGGGCTTTTTTTCCTTCATTCATTAAAAATTTCTATAACCTACTTTACTTAAATGACAAATGCATTTTGTTTAGCTTCCTGGAATCCATGTATGTATATAACTGACCATTGTTCTATGCACCTTATGCAGGGAAAAAAAAATTCTGATTACAAAGAGGGCTTTGTTTATGGTAGCATTTTTTTTAAAAAGGCAAATAAAATTTGAACTGCATTCTTTGAGCTGAATTTACAGTTTTAAGGTGAAAAGCCTTAATATCAGTGCAAGTAAAAATGTTAATATTACACTGGCATTGCTTGTTAAACGCAGAAACGCAGAAACTCATAAAGCCTGCACCCATATTAGCAACTTAAACTCTCACAGCAGTCTCCAGAGAGGAAAATGAAGTCATGTTACCAATAGAAAAATCACCATTTGTCTAAGGTAGAATTAGACACACTCTATATGTAACTACATGGTTAAGCAGGAACAATTTTGAGTTAGTCAGGATTTACAACTATGAAATTATCAACAAATACAAAGTCAAGGTTTCATTTTGAAATGGCCTCCCCTGAAGGACAATTTAACAGCTAGCATTTAGTATGTTTATCTAGTAGCATATAAAAGATCTGAGAAACTGTTACTCATAGGTCCCTGCAACATGACAAATAATGACGAAAACAAACACTCAAATGGGCCCCCTCAGTTTGTTCAAAGTCCTGGATTAATCTGCCATTCCTACCAAACAGCCAGTCAAGCTTGGTGAATTGGGCATCCAGCTCCGTGTCTATTTTCCTCAGAGAGCTATGAAAGGCCTGTGACTCATACATTTGATCAAAGTGGGTTTTCCTGCACCATCCTGTTTCCACACACCCTTCCAGACAGTACACTTTGGTATTTCAAAGTTGCCTCGGATATTCTAATCAAACCTGAGTTCACCTCAGTAATAACACTGGAGAAGTAGGTGTGGGACTCACCCACCTGGAACTCCTGACAACGGTTCTATCCATTGCCCTACATAACTTTCTCTAGCTTTACCAAGGAGCAAAAGCTGTCACGAAGACAAATGTAAAAGAGGAATTTTTAAATTAAACTTCAACCTTTTTCTTATTCAAACTTCCATGGCCCTTTGGGGACACCCCAGAGTTCTAATTTTGTAAGGAAAAGGTCTCATCTACAGAAAGACATGGGTCTTTGTGAATCTGATTATCAGCGCTGCCCACCCCTGACTCAGTTTGCTGGGTCCTCTACAATCACATAGAGACCCAAAGAAAACTGCTGAGTCTTAGTCTAAAAGTATAGAAATGACAGAGTAAATGTAACCCACATACAGGAAAAATTAGCACACATACATGGATTGTTCATAGACCTTCCATTACAAAACGTTCTGGTACACTTTCTATGGTGTTGTGGTCTGACTGTGCTACACTCTTCTAACCAACTATTTTCCTGGGCAAAGTAAGGAAAATGTGTACATGTTAGGATGTTATGAGTGGGGATTTGGATGTCATAATTACTTATAAATTTTGCTGATGGCCACTTTTAGACTCAATGGCCACAATCAGTGACTGAGAGAATGAGACTGTTAGGACTATAAAAGACTGTCAAGATATTTTCATGCAACGTTTTCCTAAGAGAGTTTTTATCACTGATGGCAGTATGTGGTATATATCAGTGGTACACAGATATGCATTTTTATTTCAATCATTATGTATTTATTTTTATTTTATTTTTTTGTGGTACGCGGGCCTCTCACTGCTGTGCCCTCTCCCATTGCGGAGCGCGCAGGCTCAGCGGCCATGGCTCACGGGCCTAGCCGTTCTGCGGCATGTGGGATCTTCCCAAACCAGAGCACGAACCCAGGTCCCCTGCATCGGCAGGCGGACTCTCAACCACTGTGCCACCAGGGAAGCCCTATGTATTTATTTTTAATGAGTTTTAGAAAAATATAACTAGCACACAAAACTCAATTTTTTTCTTGGGAATCATTACTTAGGATGAAGCCAAAGTTGATGGGCACTGGGACTGGTGAACTTTGTTATTTTCCTTGCCTCTCCTAACCTGTCAGCTACTTTCATATCTTCAACAGAAGACTGGTTTCCTTGAAGAAGCTAAACAGAAAAGGCTACATACTGTATGATCTCATTTATATAAAATTCTAGAAAGGCAAAACTAGTGTGAAAGAAAGTGATTGTCAGAGGCTGAGGCTAAGGGAAGCTGACTGAATGCAAAGGGGCATGAGGAAACTTTTTGGGGTAAAGGAAATGATATGTGTGATAGTGATTATACAACTGTTCACATATGTCAGAATTAATTGAAGTCTATACTTAAAATTGGTGAATTTTATTGTGTATAAATTATATCTCAAGAAAACTAAAGACTGGTTTTCTTGAAATCATTTAAAATATTTTCCCCCTCTTTTCCCATTCTGTTTTTTTATGTTTCCATTTCCATGTTCCCATTTTACTTTACAGGATTTGGAGATGAGCACCATTTTGCTCTCCTTAGAGAAAGGATAGTTGTTAGAACAAAAAAAAATCTTACAATTTGTATGGAAACACAAAAGACCCCAAATAGCCAAAGCAATCTTCAGAAAGAAAAACAGAGCTGGAGGAATCAGGCTCCGTGACTTCAGACTATACTACTGATACAAAGCTATAGTAATCAAAACAGTATGGTACTGGCACAAAAACAGAAATATAGATCAATGGAAGAACATAGAAAGTCCAGAGGTAAACCCATGCACCTATGGTCAACAAATCTATGACAAAAGAGGCAAGAATAGACAATGGAGAAAAGACAGCCTCTTCAATAAGTGGTGCTGGGAAAACTGGACAGCTACATGTAAAAGAATGAAATTAAAACATTCTCTAACACCATACACAAAAGTAAACTCAAAATGGATTAAAGACCTAAATGTAAGACCTGATACTATAAGACTCTTAGACGAAAACATAGGCAGAACAGTCTCTGACATAAATCACAGCAAGATCTTTTTTGATCCACCTCCTAGAGTAATGAAAATAAAAAAAAGGTAAACAAATGGCACCTAAATAAACTTGAAAACTTTTGCACAGCAAAGGAAACCATAAACAAAACGAAAAGACAACCCACAGAATGGGAGAAAATATTTGCAAATGAAGTGATAGACAAGGGATTAATCTCCAAAATATACAAATAGCTCATGCAACTCAATATAAAAAAAAAACCCAATCAAAAAATGGGTGAAGGATCTAAATAGAAACTTCTCCAAAGAAGACATACAGATGACCAAAAAGCACATGAAAAGATGCTCAATATCACTAATTACTAGAGAAATGCAAATCAAAACTACAGTGAGGTATAATGTTACACCAGTCAGAATGGGCATCATCAAAAAAAAATCAACAATATATGCTGGAGAGGGTGTGGAGAAAAGGGAACCCTCCTACACTCTTGGTGGGAATGTAAATTGGTACAACCACTATGGAGAACAGTAAGGAGGTTCCTCAAAAAACTAAATATAGAACTACCATATGATCCAGCAATCCCACTCCTGGGCATATATCATAATTCGAAAAGATACAGGCACCCCAATGTTCATTGCAGCACTACTTACAATAGCCAAGACATAGAAGCAACCTAAATGTCCATGGACAGAGGAGTGGATAAAGAAGATGCATTTCATATATACAATGGAACACTACTCAGCCGTAAAAAATAATGAAATAATGCCATTTGCAACAGCATGGATGGACCTAGAGATTGTCATATTGAGTGAAGTCAGACAGAGAAAGACAAACACCATATGATATTGTTTATATGTGGAATCTAAAAAACATGGTACAAATGAACTTATTTAGAAAACAGAAATAGAGTCACAGATGTAGAAAACAAACTTATGATGACCAGGGGGCAAAGGGGGGGAGGGATACATTGGGAGATTGGGACTGACATATGCACACTATTATACATAAAATAGATAACTAATAAGGACCTACTGTATAGCACAGGGAACTCTACTCAATATTCTGTAATGACCTATATGGGAAGAGAATCTAAGAAAGAGTGGATATATGTATATGTATAACTGATTCACTTTGCTGTACATCTGAAATTAACAGAACATTGTAAGCCAACTATACTCCAAGAAAAATTAAAAAAAAAACAAGAAAGGATAGTTGTTGAAGTTGCTGAACATTTATAGAAGCCCAATGTCAAAAGGAGTTTCTTGCTATTGAGTAGGAAGCAGGAAAAGGAATACAATTAAGTTCAATAGGAATATAAAAACACCTAGTATATACATAGTAATGTACAAAGAAGCATGAAGACTTCAAAAAGAAATGTCACATTTGTCCTCTGTTCTTTTCCAAAGCAGCTGTGAAGTGATGGGGATCTGGAGTTGGGTGAAATAAAACAATACAGGTAGCTCATTCATAATTCCCAGTATATTCAGCATTAGACTGTAAAATCAAGATAAAACTGCATATAGATATGACCCTTAAATACAGGAACAACTTGTAAGGAACAATCAAGGCCTGGATAAAGATCAACCACCTCGCACCCAACGTCCACACCCTGGACTTTTTCTCTACCAAGAACTGCTCCACCTGTGAAACTTTAAATTGCAGCCCTGCTTCCTCTGGTCAGCATATCCTGCTTTTCTCGTTCACTCACTCACTCTCCTCCTGGAACTTTGTTGCTCAGCATTTGCCCATAAGACTTCACTTTCCTCCTTATCTAGACCTAGCCCTGTTCCTTCTAGTGTCAGCATCATCTGTGGGCCCCTTATTTCCTAGTTGGCCCTCAGATCCTTACCTTTTTGGCCCTTAGAGTATCCAGGCTGCTGAGCACCAGTAGGAAACATCACACAGCCATGAATCTGTCATCCACAGCAGGACAATGCGGTGCTGCCTGGAAGTCCTTTTATTCCCCCCATTCATCAGTCCTTCCCATGTTGCTCAGCAGTTTTTTGAAATGTTTACCTCTCTCCTCAAACTCTTTACCCTCAAACAACTCTCTTCCTCTTAGCAGACGATAGAGTCCCCTATGTAAGAAAAACCAAGGTCATCAATAGGAACTCCCTAAACTATAATAGCTAAGAAAGCAGTGGTCTGTCTTTTTTAGAAGTTTATTCTCAGAGACACCTGTACTGCAAGGCACACAGCAGGGGCTTAGTAAATATTTACTGGCTGAATGGAGCTATTTCTATCACCAACAAAAGCAGGATGGACCCTGTGGTAGATTATATCATTTGCCCATGTTCAAAGCCCCTCTCTTCTGCATTGTTCACCCGTATTCAAAGTCGTTCTTCCACACCGTCGTCCTATCAAACTCAGGCATGACCGCAGGAATTGCTTTAGCCATGAAATGTGGACTGAGCTGATAGGCATCACTTCCCTGCAGGAGCTTTAACTCAGGCGTGGTTGCTATTCTCTCTTTTCTTTCTGCCACCAAGACTGCAGGGTTCCAGATAGGGGCTGAGCCATGAGCCTAAATCCTGAAATGTGGGTGACACTGAACCAAATCAGAGCCAACAGGCACTGGACGTGTAATGTGAGTGAGAAATCAGCCTTTCTCGTTGTAAACCGTGTTGATTTTGGAGGTTGTTACCACAGCATAACTAGGTTTATCCTGACAGAGAGAAGCCTCTACACACATTTTCTTCTTTCTCCAGGCTCAGGGAAAGAGGTGCCTTTCTCTCTGGCCCGGGCTAATCTCCCTCACCTATGCTCTGGATCCACCTCCTGCCCCCTCCCGCCGCCATCTCCTTAGGTCCCATTCCTGTTAGTCATCACCCCTTCTCTCTTCTGAACCTTCAAATGCCCCCTTTCTGCTGACTTCTCCCTGGTGTACAAACATAATTCAGTCTCTCCCATCTTAAAACAAAACCGAAAGACCAATTTCCTTTTTCAGATATCACAGTTTCTCTCTCCTTTTCCAGAAAAAGAGGTCTGCACCCCCCATCTCTACTTTGTTTCCTCAGTCTGTGGCACTGACACTTTGGCCAGATAAGCTGGAAGACCCAATGGTTATATTTCACAGATGTTCGCTAGTAACACCAGTAAAAACAGAAATAATCTCTTTTCTTCATTTAACCATTATCCCTCTTGTTTCTGCCTGTGACATAAGGGTGAGAGTGTTTTCTCCAAAGGAAGTCTGAACCTATTATTTCACAGTTCCATCTGCCATAGAACAGGAAGAAACCACCTGTTATCTACCTTAAAATTTATCTGAGCCTGGGCTAGCTACCTCTTTCTTTTCCAATGGTGAGTTTACCATTCACCTATAGCACCTGTTAATCAGATGCTAGGGAACATTTTGGATCCCATCCTTGTCCAGGGCTGTTAATCCTGGGGCCAACTATTAGTCCCAAAGAGCTTGTCCCCATTTTTCATTGTGGCCTGCTCTAAAATTTAGAATTCTGGAGTTGGGCACGTGGGCTGAATTCCCCAGAGATATTTCACACTCTAAGTTGCATATAAATTCATCCAGACTCAGTAAGAATGAACAGGGGCACTACCCTGAAAACTGAGCAGCATGTCTCTACATGGTATTTAGTTAAAATAATCCGATTTAATTAAAGCCCATGGCTCTTGCCAAGGCTTTTTAAATGTTCGGTTCTGCTGAGCCACACCTATGATACATTAGACGCTCGTATAAGAAGTCATTGTTCTAGATTTCCTTTTGTTTCTCCAAGTCACACCAACCTTGTGGGATAATCAAGAACTTGGGAAACAAACAAAATGGTTTAGTATGTACAGTCTTCTCTTCCCCTTCCAAATTATTACAGCTCCTCCTTTCCCAAGGTTTCTAAGACACTCATTTCAATGCATTGACCACTCTTGGATTGGGGGTCATTCTCTCTGCTCTTTGCTCTGATGCATGGTAGCCTCTTCTAGCCTGCTTGTCATCCTTCTGCAGCCACATGCCCTGCAGTTGTGCTCATGCAGTGGCTTTGTACTTCTGTAAATGGTAGTGCTGGGTAAGGCTCTTGGACCACTAGTGATTAGAGCTCGTAATACACCTTTAAAAAGAATTCTGGGGCTTCCCTGGTGGCGCAGTGGTTGGGAGTCCGCCTGCCGATGCAGGGGACGCGGGTTCATGCCCCGGTCCAGGAGGATCCCGTGTGCCGCGGAGCGGCTGGGCCCATGAGCCATGGCCGCTGAGCCTGCGTGTCCGGAGCCTGTGCTCCGCAACGGGAGAGGCCACAGCAGTGAGAGGCCCACGTACCACAAAAAAAAAAACAAAACAAAAAACAAAAAACAAACAAACAAAAAAGAATTCTGGCTTTCATTGTCCTCTCATCTCAGATACTTGGGACAACTTTCCAAGGGCTTACCTAGAGGGTGTTGGGATGGTACCACCCTGTTTCAATAAACAGACCTCCCCTCACTTTTCTCAGATAGGATACTTTCAGTGGCAGGAGTGATACTATTGCTATTAAAGGTGGCTTAAGGAATAGGGGCTTAATTTCATCAACAACAGGAAGTCTTGGGGTAGGTTTTTCGAGGGTGGGTTCAGTAACTCAAAAATATCAAGATTCCTGGCTCTTTCTTTTTTCCCTCTCTGTTCTCCTCAATGTTATTAAAGAAGTGTCTTTGTCACACAAGTCACAAGATGATTGCCACAGCTCCAGGTGTCATGACTTCACACAAAAACATGCAGAAGCAAGAAAAGAAAGTGGGGTTTTGTTTCATGTGCACGTCTCTCTTTTTATTAGATGGAAAAATCTTTCCCAGAAGCCCCCAACAGACTTCCCTTGGGCCCTACTGCCCAGAGTTGGATGTATGCCCATGCCCTAGATGTAAGGGAGAATGCAAAGGTGAGAATGTTGACATATTCAGTTTCTGGAATAGGAGGAAAACTCCACCATCAAGGAGGAAGGGGGTTAGAAATGGAACTATCAATACCATATGATCCAGCAATCACACTCCTGGGCATATATCCAGAGAAAACCATAATTTGAAAAGGCACGTGCACCCCAATGTTCATAGCAGCACTATTTACAATAGCCAAGACATGGAAACAACCTAAATGTCCATCAACAGAGGAGTAGATAAAGAAGATGCGTTACATACAGACAACGGAATATTACTCAGCCATAAAAAGGAACAAAATAATGCCATTTCCAGCAACATGGATGGACTTAGATTATCATACTAAGTGAACTAAGATTTACAGATTATCATACTAAGTGAAGTAAGTCAGACAGAGAAAGACAAATATGACATCATTCATATGTGGAATCTAATTTAAAAAATGATACAAATGAACTTATTTACAAACAAAACAGAAACAGACTTATAGATATTGAAAACAAACTTACGGTGACCAAAGGGGAAACACGGGGGTGGGGGGAGGGATAAATCAGGAGCTTGGGATTAACATACACATACTACTATATATAAAACAGAAAACCAACAAGGACCTACTGTATAGTGCAGGGAACTCTACTCAGTCCTCTGTAATGACCTATATGGGAAAAGAATCTCAAAAAGAGTGGATATATGTATTATATGTATAAGTGAATCACTCTGCTGTACAACTGAAACTAACACAACATTGTAAATCAACTATACTGCTATAAAATTATAAAAAAAGAAATGACTGTTGCGTGGGTAATGACAATAATCTCCTTATCACTACCTGCTAGAAGTCCAGGTGCCTCAGGGGTCTCCTGTCTCAGAGTGAATTCATTCTCTCTCTACATGAAGGAATCTGTACCTAGACTTTGCCTCTTCTGTCTCCTTCCTTATTAGAGGGTAATAATCTCACCATTCCAGGTAGTTCCATCATTCCTAAAGTTCTCGTCATAATTTCTTCCAACAGCCTGAGGCAATCTTAACATCAATGGAACTCCTAGTGGCCTGCCTGGTACTCAGAAGCAACCCAAGCAGGATATGTAGGTTAAAGGCCTGTTTCTGCCACCCATCCTCCCATCCTTCCTCCATCCTCCCCAGTTTTGCTACTTTACAGCAAGCAAAGCCACATTTATTCCCTATGCAGGCTCAGAAAAAATGTGTGTTGGCTAGCAAAAATGTTTATACTTTTTTCCAGAGTGATCACGAGTATTTCTAAGGAGTAATCACTAAACAATGACCTACTCTCATATATATTTATTCAACTACCCTCATTACTTTATAATCTTACATTATGTGCTCACTGTATCATTATACTGAATCTAATACAGTATTGGCTCTTATATTGTCAATAATAGTTTTCAGGTACCATCTGGATGCTTTTAAATGTATTAATGCTTAGACTTTAAAAAATTAAGAAGAGCTTCTGTTCAATAAATTGTTATCACTATCATTCCAAAGCATTTATTAAGCATTTCATTCCATGTGGTACTATTCTAGCTGGTATATAAACAAAAGACGGCAATACCTTTTGACTAGAGGTTGAATAGTAAACACAGGAATTGTAATTGATTTAGTTAATATAAATATTCATAATTTTCACTGATAAAGAGGGAGACCAAGCTCAGCCTGGGCTCAAAGGGATGGCTGCATCTTAGAAAGGCCTTTATTCAATTTTCTGAGTACTTACTATACTCAAGATCTTCGTGGGCTTACAGAGAATGATATGATAGAATCTCTGCCTTCTAAGGGCAAACAATCTTATGGGGAAACCCAAGAATTAGTTTTCCCTCCTTCTGAAGGTCATTTCACATCGCTTCAGAAACCGTACTTTAGCCTTGCTCTGCTGACATCCCACCCTGAACCACTGCTTACCTGCTGTTCTTAGGGCCCAGGATACACAGGCTGCAGCCCCCTGTGGGCTGATGGTACCCTGTCTACAGGGTCCTCCATGGAAGGCAAAGAAACACTGGACAGACGTTACCTCTTTTAAATCCATGTCCCTTGTCGAGCACATCATTCCACATAAAATCTGTATTAGGATGCAGTTACACTTAGTTGGCTGTAACAGAAACAAACAAACAAACACAATGGCCTAAATAATATTTAAATTTACTTCTTTCTCTGAGAATAAGCAGTGCAGAGATGATAGAATGGTTCAGGAATCCACACTCTGTCTTGTTTTGTCATCCTTAACATGAGGCTTTGATCCCGTGGTCTGAATTGGCTATTTCAGCTCTGCTCATCAACTTTGCATTGGATGGCTGCTGTATGCAGAACAGACTGTAAGGGGTAAGAGAGTAAGTGAGGAACCCAGCTAAATGACCACTGTAGTCCACATGAGAAATGGAAGTGGCTTGGACTAAGATCGCAGGAGTGGGAAGAGAAAGAAATGGACAGATCTGAGATATCTGGAAATAGAGTTAACAGGCCTTGTTGAGACATAAGATGTGTGTGCAAGAGAGGAGGAGATTGTTGAAGGCTGTGTGAAGAGTGGAAGTAATGATGATTCTTAGGCTTTGGCTTTAACTGCTGGGTGGTTCCATTAAATGAGTTGTGGACAACTTCAGAAAAAATTTTAGGGGAATCAAATTAATAAGAGTTCAATTTAGGCAGTTAAAGCTTGAGATTTCTATTAGACGATTATGAGACGACCTGTTTGCCTACTGAGTTTTGTTTTGTTTTTTTTTTTATGCGGTACGCGGGCCTCTCACTGTTGTGGCCTCTCCCGTTGCGGAGCACAGGCTCCGGACGTGCAAGCTCAGCAGCCATGGCTCATGGGCACAGTCGCTCCGTGGCATGTGGGATCCTCCCGGACCGGGGCACGAACCCGTGTCCCCTGCATCGGCAGGCGGACTCCCAACCACTGCGCCAACAGGGAAGCCCTGCCTACTGAGTTTTGACTACTATCTGGATTTCTCCTTCCTGTGTCCTGATGCCTACAAGGATACCTGGTCCCCAAATGCTTCCATAATTAGAAAAAATTGTGTCGCTATCCATTCTTCAGTTTTGTTTCTGGGGTTTCCTGGCAATTTGTTTCAGACCAGTCTTTGTAGATCTCAGTTTCCCCAGCTTCATTCTGCCTGGTGCTGGTTTCCTGTCCCCAGAGTGAGTTCTGATCCTGTTTCTATAGTCACAGGGTAACTTGAGACCAAGTCTACACAAATCAAGCTGCTGGAAATAGACAAATCATTTTTTGAAAAGAAACAATTTCTTTCCAATTCTTGCAAAATTTCGTCGTCTATAATTTTCTTCTTTTGGTGTTGTTCATTTATTGGGATACGCAAAGAAATAAAATGCATTTTTAGAAAATGTCCAAATGCTAAATAAATATTAGTAAGTTGGATATTTACTACTGATATTTTCTTATTTTGAGCATAAATATCTATTGCAAATGAAGAGAAAGGCAAAAGAGAAGCTACTATGTTCTTCATGTAAAAAAAAAAAATAGCTTAAGGGTATCTCCATGGTACTAGAGCTGGTCCAAAAGTAGTTCCATTAGGTTGCTGAAAGCTGATCAACCTATAGGGGACTGTGAAACACTAACTAAACCGACAAACAATAGACTGACTGGTCTCCTCAAGGGAAAATTTAATAAATTGCCATGTGAAATAAACCTGACTTAACAATGGGATCCTGTTATCTGTACAGCAGGTTCCCTCTAAAACCAGTTTACATGTTAATAATTTGCTTGACAGATACAGAATAGGACATAGAGTGTTAGATGCTCTCAAAAGATATCTCCATTAAGTCATCTAAGTCTGGGAAATTAGCTTTCTTTATTCTGGGGATACTTTTATCCAGATTAGAGCTCTTGGTCTTCTAGAATCAAAGCAGCCTCCTCTTGGAGAGTATTGGAAAACAGTGACAAATTCCACAGGTACCATTTCAACGTGCCAGGCAAGCTACAGTGCAGCTGGAGAGAAGGAACAGTTTCATTTTACATTAGTGGCATTTGAGCCATGTTTTCTTGACACAGGAATTGGTCATTTTCCAACTCTACCAACAACACATCTGTAAGTTGTCTCTTCAGCTATTGGTATTATGATTACATTCTGTTTTCACTTTCAGATGATGACTTTTTCCTTATTCTACACCCACATTCTGGATATTCTAGTGTAGTCCTTCATGTGCCAACAACATTCAAGTTTTAAGAAAGACTTTAGGGACTTCCCTGGTGGCACAGTGGTTAAGAATCTGCCTGCCAATGCAGGGGACATGGGTTCGAGCCCTGGTTGGGGAAGATCCCACATGCACGGAGCAACTAAGCCCATGAGCCACAACTACTGAGCCTGCGCTCTAGAGCCCATGAGCCACAACTATGGAGCCCGCATGCCACAGCTACTGAAGCCCACATGTCTAGAGCCCGTGCACTGCAACAAAGAGTAACCCCCTCTCGCCGCAACTAGAAAAAGCCCACGCGCAAGCAACGAAGATGCAACGTAGCCAAAAATTAAAAAAAAAAAAAGAATGACTTTAAAGCTGT
Organism: Mesoplodon densirostris; assembly: GCF_025265405.1. Taxonomy (NCBI): domain Eukaryota; kingdom Metazoa; phylum Chordata; class Mammalia; order Artiodactyla; family Ziphiidae; genus Mesoplodon; species Mesoplodon densirostris. The sequence goes on from NC_082669.1 coordinate 18,075,797, forward strand.
GTGCCACAATCATTACATTTACTAGGAATTCACAAGGCTCTTCTCAATGAAATTATTCAAACTAATTAATGATGTGTGTGAATCTACTGAAATGTGATGTCTTACATAATTTGGGAGGGGATAAATACCCCATGGGTGCCTTGAATTCCAATTAGTATATGGATATGTGTTCAAAATCAAAGAGGAAATAAATTTATACATTTCACACTTATTTATCCTATTTGTTTTTACACACTTAGAAGAAGTTTATATTATTTTTGATCTTGCAACAAAGGCTGTGCTGCTGGAAATATAAAAGTGGAGAGCTGGAAAATTATGCCATAAATTTGATCATATAACTTTTGTACATGACTTAAACTTTTTAAAATTAAACAAGCATTGAACACATAAGTTATCTAGAACATTTATAGAATTCAGAAGTAACTAGGGTAAAAAGTGTAAGTTGATTTTTATGTTCTAGATTGCTATCGAGATAAATCTGTTTTTTAAACATGAATGAGCATTGACTTTTCTAAAATACTATTTTCTCCTTTAATCTTTCAGTGCCGTAAATTACACAGAGTGATTACCCAATAGTGGACTGACCTTGTTTACCTAGAATAAACCTTACCTTGCTCATGTTGGATTATTCTTTAATATATTTCCATATTCAATTTGTTACTCTTATACGTGGGACTCTCACAGGTATGTTCAGGAATGATATTAGCCTAGAGTTTTCTTTTCTTTTTTAATACTATATCCTTGTCTGCTTTTTTTTTTTTTTTTTTTGTGGTACGCTGGCCTCTCACTGTTGTGGCCTCACCTGTTGTGAGGAACAGGCTCCAGACACGCAGGCTCCCCAGCCATGGCTCACGGGCCTAGCCACTCCGTGGCATGTGGGATCTTCCTGGTCCGGGGCACGAACCCGTGTCCCCTGCCTCAGCAGGTGGACTCTCAACCACTGTGCCACCAGGGAATCCCCCCTTGTCTGCTTCTAATATTAGAGGTATACTAATCTCCAAGAATGAGTTCAGAAGCTTTGCATCTTTTCCAATGTTCTGGAAAATTCATACAACATAACAATTTCTTGTTAGAATTCTTCTGTGAAAGGACTTGGCCTTGTGCATTTGCATTGTTTGTTTCTTTTAAAATAACTTTTCTATTATTGAGAAATTCAAACATATACAAAAATAGAGAGGATGACATAATGCAACTTGATGCTCCCATCACTCAGCTTAACAATTGTCAACTGACAGTCAATTGTTAAATCTAGTATGGGCATACCTCAGGGATACTGTAGGTTTCATTCCAGACCACTGCAATAAAGCAAAAACTGAAATAAAGCAAGTCACATGAATATTTTGGTTTTCCACTACATATAACAGTTATGTTTACACTACACAGTAGTTTCTCAAGTATGCATTAGCATTATATCTAAAAAAAAAATGTATGTACTTTAATTTAAAAAAACTTAATTGCTAAAAAATGCTAATTATCACTTGACAACACAGGGTTGTCATGAACCTTTGATTTGTAAAAGGTTTTGTGAAGTGCAGTAAAGCAAAGGGCAAAAAAATGAGGTATGCTTGAAATTTAAACATTATTTCAAAGCAAATTCTAGATGCTACAAGATTTCATGTGTAAATATTCCAATATGGATTGCTAAGAGATTAAAAACTCTTTATGAAAACATACCACAGTACATTTATCAAACAAAATATATCAATTCCTTGAATACATTCCCTGAATATTCCAAGGAATATTATTCTTTGAATAACAATAATTCCTTGACTATTTGAATATATTCCTTATTATAATCAAATCAGTATTCAAATTTCCAATTGTCTCCTAAATGACATTTTACAATTTGTCTGTTTGAATCACAAATAAGGTCCACATTTATACTAAAAAACCACAATCATCAAAACAGCATAGTACTGGCACAAAAACAGAAATATAGATCAATGGAGCAGTATAGAAAGCCCAGAAATAAACCCATGCCCCTATGGTCAATTAATCTATGACAAAGGAGGCAAGACTATACAATGGAGGAAAGACAGTCTCTTCAATAAATGGTGCTGGGAAAACTGGACAGTGACGTGTAAAAGAATAAAATTAGAACATTCTCTAACACCATACACAAAAATAAACTCAAAATGGATTAAAGACCTAACTGTAAGACCTAATACTATAAAACTCTTAGAGGAAAACATAGGAAGAACACTCTTTGACATAAATCACAGCAATATCTTTTTTGATCTGTCTCCTAGAGTAATGGAAATAAAAACAAGAATAAGCAAATGGGACCTAATTAAACTCAAAAGCTTTTGCACAGCAAAGGAAAGTAAAAACAAAATGAGAAGACAACCCATAGAATGGGAGAAAATATATGCAAATGAGGTGACTGACAAGGGATTAATCTCCAAAATCTACAAACAGCTCATGCAGCTCAATATCAAAAAAACAAACAACCCAATCAAAAAGTGGGCAGAAGACCTAAATAGACATTTCTCCAAAAAAGACATAAGATGGCCAAAAGGCACATGGAAAGACGCTCAACATTGCTAATTATTAGAGAAGTGCAAATCAAAACTACAATGAGATATCACCTCACACCAGTCAGAATGGCCATCAAGAAAATGTCTACAAACAATAAATGTGGGAGAGGGTGTGGAGAAAAGGGAACCCTCCTACACTGTTAGTGGGAGTGTAAATTGGTACAGCCACTATGGAGAACAGTATGAATGTTCCTTAAAAAACTAAAAATAGAGCTACCATATGATCCAGCAATCCCACTCCTGGGCACATATCCAGAGAAAACCATTGTTCGAAAGGATACACATACCCCTATGTTCACTGCAGCGCTGTTTACAATAGTCAAGACATGGAAGCAACCTAAATGCCCACTGACAGATGAATGGGTAAAGAAGATGTGGTATATATATACAATGGAATATTACTCAGCCATTAAAAGGAATGAAATAATTTGCAGCAACATTGATGGACCTGGAGATTATCATACTAAGTGAAGTCAGTCAGTCGGAGAAAGATACATATCACATGATATCGCATGTATGAGGAATCTAAAAAAAATGGTACAAGTGAACATATTTACAAAACAGAAGCAGACTCACAGACTTAGAAAACAAATTTATGGTTACCAAAGGGGAAAGGAGATGGGGAGGGATAAATTGGGAGTTTGTGATTGACATATACACACTGCTATATTTAAAATAGATAACCAACAAGGACCTACTCTATAGCACAGGGAACTCTGCTCAATATTCTGTAATAACTTAAATGGGAAAAGAATTTGAAAAAGAGTACATGTATATGTATAACTGAATCACTTTGCTATATACCTGAAACTAACACAACATTGTTAATCAACTATATTCCAATATAAAATTAAAAATTAAAAAAACAAACATTAAAAAAACAAATAAGGTCCATGTATTGGAATTGTCGATATATATTTTTTAAAATTTATTTTATTTGTGTCTGTGTTGTGTCTTCAGTGTTGCATGTGGGCTTTCTCTAGTTGCGGTAAGCAGGGGCTACTGCTTGCTGAGGCATGCGGCTTTCTCACTGTGGTGGCTTCTCTTGTTGTGGAGCATGGGCTCTAGGTGCATGGGCTCAGTAGTTGTGGCATGGGGGTTTAGTTGCTCCGCAGCATGTGGGATCTTCCCAGACCAGGGCTCGAACCTATGTCCCCTGCATTGGCAGGTGGATTCTTAACCACTGCACTACCAGGGAAACCCTGTCTGATATATTTTTAAAGTCTGTTTTAATCTTGTTTTTCTTTTATAGTTTTTATCTTTTCAACTTACTTGTTGAGGAAATTAGGTTGCCATATAGTTTCCTGTGGTCTGAATTAGTTTTATCCAATAGAAATGAGAGCCACATGTGTAACTTTAAAATTTCCAGTATCCACAATAAGAAATGTAAAAAGGGACAGGTAAAATATATTTAAATAATATATTTTATTTAATCTAGTATGTCCAAAATATTATCATTTCAACATGTAATCAATATAAAAATTATTGAGATGTTTTACATTTTTTGGGACACAAATCCAGTGTTGTATTTTACATTTATGTCACTTCTTAATTTGGACTCAGTTGCTCAAAGTGTCACATGTGACTCATAGCAAAAGCACTGGACACCACAGGTCTGGCTTTTGCTGAATGCATCCCTGTGATGTAGGTTCCCGTCTTCCTCTAGACTCTGTATTTCCTGTCAATTGGTAGTTCCTTTAAATCTAGAGACTTGATCCTTAAATGTTTTATTTAGTCTCTTGGCAAGACTATGTCATAGGTGGTATGTTCTTCCATCAGGAGGCACGTATGTCTTGTGTTCACTCTTTTTGTGATATTGACAGCCATGGAAGCTTAATGTTTACATCTATTAATTCAGTTGGGGGTCATTCATTTTATTAACTCATTCGATCACTCTTTTTCAGCTCTTAGCAGAGATACGTCTGTAGAGGGAAACTGCCCATCATAAACTATTTGGGTATCTGGATATATAGTTCATACAAGAAAAGCAGAATAAATGCTTGATTCTGCCTTTTTTATTAACTAATATTCAAAATAATGAGTTGATTTTCTAGTATTCTCCAACTTAGACCAATACGTTTTGTTATTATTATCTCTTCTAGTTATCCCATTGCTGTATAAAAAAAATAAATCACTCGAGCTTTAAAAAAATGTTCTTTCTCTCAGTTTCTGTGGGTCAGGAATTCAGGAAGGACTTAGCTGGTGCTCTCGGTTTAGGGTCTCAGATGGAGGCTGGAGCTGGATCAGTGGAGGGCTGGCACAACTGAGGATGGCTGGGCTTTCTCCCTTTTCTGTATCTCAGGACCTTTTCATGTGGTCCCTCTACATGCGCTAGGTTGGAAAACTCTCAATGTGTCAACCTTAAGGCAACCAGACTGCCTACATGGTGGCTGAAGGCTTCCAGAGAGAGTATTTTAGTGAGTGAGATGAAAAGCTGCATTGCCTTTTAAGACCTAGCCTTGGCAGTCACACACCATCATTTCCACAGTCCTCTCCCTCATGAGAGTGATGATTAGCCTTCTGGTCATGACTTATTTATGTATTGCATAATGATATTACCACAAGTGAGCAGATGAAAACAACACATGTCTATTAGCTCACAGTTTTTGTGGGTTAGAAGTCTGGACATGGCTTAGCCAGGTACTCAGCTTTGTGGTCTCATGATACTGTAATCAAGGAACTGGTCAGGGTTTCAGTCTCACAGGAGTCTCGAGTGAGGAAGGATCTACTTTCAAGCACATGTGGCTGTTGGCAGCTGTCCATTTTCCTGGACTGACTGTTGAACCGAGGATTTCAGTTTCCTTTTTTCCCAGTTAGGACAATTTTTAAAATCAGAATTATTTATTCACATAGAGAAATTCTTTACACAATTTTTTTTGCATGTGAGTTATTCAATGAGCATCTTTTTTCCACGTAGATTCCGCATAATCAGTTGTTAAGTAAACAATTGGTGAAATTAGGTCAAACAACAGAAATTTAACAAGTTATTTTACAATTATAGGGTATACTTGTCATACAAATCATACAGTTCTTTTGGAGAAAACAATTTGTTTTGAGAACCGAATTAGCTCCTTAAGCTGCAACTAGAGAAAGCCCATGCAAAGCAACGAAGACCCAGCACAGCCAAAAATAAAGATTAAAAAAAAAATGGGTTGCAATTTTATGGAATGAAATCAGGCACATGTAATCAGGCCCATCTTTGTTACCTTTGCCATGTTCTATTAGGTGGAAGCAAGCCCAGTTCGCACCCATATTCAAGAGATGGGGATCACACAGGGCATTTTGGCTTTCTTTCAATTTCCAATATATGCCACGATCTGTCCTGTCTCAGGGCATTTGCGTAAATTATTCTTCTTCCCAAGTTTACCTAGTTAATTTCTACTCCTCCTGCAGATTTCACCTCTATCCTAGTTGCTCTGTTTCTTGGGAGGGATTTGTGGAGATTTAAAACTATGCTGCCACTGTCACCTTTCCCCAGAGCATTTCTTTTTGCATAAAATTTTTAGACACCTTCTAACTTTGTTTTTTTTCATCTATGTAGTTTCTCTCTCTGTCTCCCTTTAAAAGTTTTGTTATGTATATTTTCCAATAAGATCATTCACTTCATAGAGATATTGGTCTTCAATAACCTCCAGAAGTTAAAACAAATCTCCTCCATCTCTACAGCTGTCTCCCTTCCTTATGTGGTTTATTTGGTGTTTCTCTCTTGTCATCATCACACTTGCCAAAGATCTGTTTCATTGCTCTTTCAAGGAAATAACTTGTAATCTTAGTGAACAAGTTGTACTGTCTAGTTAATAAGTTTTATATTAGTTCTTTATTAATTGCTTTTATTTTCTTTGAGTTATTCTGTTTTTCTTTTTCTAGTGTCTTGAGTTAATTTATTTTTAATTGTTCTTGATTTTTAATATATTATTTAAGTTGATACATTATCCCCTAAGTATTACTTTGGGTATATTACTTAAGTTTTAGATAACTTTTTTTCTCATTTTTAGTTTATTTAGAAGCAGTTTCTAATATTAGTTTTAATTTCCTCTTTAAGAGTTTTTCAGAAACATTGTAAGCATTTTTGTCATCTTTTTAACTTCTAACTTTTTTCATTGATATCAGAGAATCAAGATTATGATTTCTGCTTTTAAGAATTTCTTGGAATTGGAGATATTTCTCTTTGACTGGGTTTATGTTCAATTTTTGTAGCTATTTCATTGGTGTTTGAAAATAGTGTGCATGCTCTCTTTTTTTTGAGGGGAGTTAAAATATATTTTTGATCAAGTTTGTTAATTATATTATTCAAATTCTTTTCGTTCTTTCTTAAGTTCTGTTACTTGATCTATCAATTTCTGATATATATGAGTTTCCCACTGGGTTTGGGCATTTGTCAAATTCTTTTTGTATTAATATTTTTATTTTATATTTTCCAAGTTATAGCAGGTAAAAGTTTTGACTGTGCTGTTTTTGTAGCTTGTTCTTTTCATCAATATAAAATATTCCTTTTTTTCCAAATTCAAAATTTTTCATCTTGAAATTTACTGCATGTGAAATTAACATCACCATACTTACTTCCTTCTTACTAGTATTTACCCTGGATAACTTTTTTGGAAAACTTTATTTCAATTGTTTGGGGTCATTTTGTTTTAGATACGGCTCTTCTGAAAAGCATATGACTGGATTTTTTTAAAAAATAGTTTTTTTCTGTTTGTTGATAAAGGAAGTTATTAATTCATTCATATTATTGGATCCTGTCCTGACATTTTTTTTTTTTTTATGTTTCCCATTCACTATTCTTTCTTGCGGATTTTTCTCTTCCCTCTGAAGATCAAGAGAAAATCCTAAAAGTTCCCAGAGGAAAAAAGAGAGGTTACTGACAAAAAAAATATGAGGCAGAATATCAATGAATTTTCCATCATCAATACAAGATACTGAAAGACAACAGACAGTGTCTCTAGTTCTGAGGGGAAATTATTTTTACACCAAAACTCTATAGTCAGCCAAATGTGACCACATTCAAATGTGAGAGAAAACAAAAAAGACATTTTGGAACATGTCACGAATTCTGCAGGACTTGGGAAATGCTACTGCTGCCCACTGCTCAGTATGGAGTAGGGAAAACCACCCTGAAAGGGAGGGTCTCCTGTGGTCTTTTTTATTCTTGCCCAATTGTGTTCCTTGTATTTGTGGCTCCTGAGCTTGGGGCAGGGGTCAGCAAACTATGGCCCTCAGGCCAAACTCACCCTGTCACTTGTTCTTATCAATAAAGTTTTATAGCAACACAGCCATGTTCACTTATTCACATATCCATGGCTGCTTTCACCCTGCAATGGCAGAGTTGAGAAATTGTTACAGACTGCATGACTCACAAAACCTAAAATCAGGGCTGGGACTAAGGTGTGGAAAGAGAGGTGCTTTGGGTGCAATATTAAGGAGGTGCTCCTTTTTAAGACTGACCTTGCACTTGCTTGACCCTGAGCATGAGCGTCTTAAATTTTGCTCACTTACCACTTCTCCAGCCTCACTCTATTCCCCACCCTGCCCTAAAACATTTACTATGTGGCCCTTAACTGCAATTATTCCCCTGGCTTAGAGCATCTCTAAAATTGTTTGTGTATCTGGAATAATCTTCTCTTGTGCATGATATGGACCATGCTTTTCTACCTTGTACTCTCTCTGTCAATTTGATCATACATGCTTTTTATTTTGTGATTCATTATTTTTCTAATATATTTTTTCTAGGTATTTGGGTAGTATAGGAGGGGTGTAGATCTATTTTACAGAGAACTCTAATGGCAATTCAGTTGAAACTACAGCATTTTAATATAAACTGCTATTCTTCTCTTGTTCCATTTTTTAAAGTTTTCTTATAGAATCTATTATTGGGAGGTTTATCTTTTCAGGTTAAAGCTGACAGCACTGCAGAGGACATGGCATGGAGTTATCTATCCTTTCCCAACTACCTTTTGGTCTGGTTCCTAAAAGGTTCGTAAATATGTCACTGGAAATTTTATTCATATTGATTTTTTCCTCCTCTGAGTCCTTTTACATTTATTATATGAGGCATAGAATTAATGTCTTTCTTTACCTCTTATTGCCTTCCTTGCACAGTAAAACACCATTACTGACTTATTCAGCCTCTACTTTGTGCCAACTGCTGTGCTAGGTGCTGGGGCTACAATGGTGATGGAAAAACTGATGCTGTTTCTGATTTCATGGAGTTTACAGTTTGGTTGGGGAGACAGAGACTGATCAAATATTGACTTGAATATTGAACCAGGGTAAGTGATGTGAAAGAAAAAAGACAAGAGGCCATAATAATGTCTAAAAGATGGTTCTGACCCAGGCTGGTAGTTCTGAGCATGCTTTCCTGAGAAAGTGGTATTTGAATTGAAATCTTCAGGAGTAGGAATTAACTAGGTCAAGTTGGGGAGAAAGAACACTATGTAACTACCTTGAGGCAGGACTGAGGATGGTACATTCTGGGAACTGGAAGAAGGCCAAAGTGACCAGAGGTCTGATAGTCACTCCTATGAGGGAAAGTAATGAAAAATGAGAGTGGAAATGAGGGGCAGGGGTCACATTATATATGTGAGAATTTTGGTCTTAACCTTTAGAGCAACTGGAATCTTTTAAGCAACTGCAATCTTTTAAATATGACATGATCATATTTAGGTTAAATTAAACAATCAGTTTGCCAATAGAATAGAAAATTGGATGGAGGATATGAGGTGACCAGTTAAGAGGCTGTTATAGTGGTCCAGGTGAGAGTTGGGGGTAGATTGGACTATGGTGGTAAGAGAGATTAAAGGAATTTGATTGATTCAAGGGATATTCAGGGGATTTCCCTAACAGTCCAGTAGTTAGGACTCTGCACTTCCATTGTAGGGGGCACGAGTTTGATTCTTGGTTGGGGAACTAAGATCTCGCAAGCTGCACAGACAAAAAAACAAAACAAAACAAAACAAGGGATATTCAGAAGGTAACATGAACAACTCTTCGTGATAATTTGAATATAGGGGATGACTAAGTGGTGGGTGGCAAGGACAATTCCCAAGCCCCTGGCTTGCTCAGTTGAATGGATTTTGGTGACATTTACTAAAATAAAAAACACGATCATAGATGAACTAAGTTGTGGGGATATATCATGTGTTCAATTTGGAACTCTCTGGGCTTTCTTGGATCTGGGTGTCTATTTCCTTCCCCAGGTAAGGGAAGTTTTCAGTTGTTATTTCTTCGTAATGTTTTTCTCCCCCTTCTCTCTCTCTTTTCCTTCTGGGACTCCTGTAATGTGAATTTTAGTCCACTTGCTGTTGTCCCATAAGTCCCTTAAGCTATTTTCACTTTGCTTCATTCTTTTATCTTTCTGCTGCTCTGACTGGGTGAGGCCCTCTACCCTGTCTTCGGGTTCACTGACCCTTTCTTCACTTCATCTAGTCTGCTGTTGAATGCCTCTAGTATTTTTTTGAATTCAGTTATTGTGTTTCTTTAGCTCTGTGACTTCTGTTTGATATTTTATTTTCTGTTTGTTGAAGTTCTTACTGTGTTCATCCATTCTTCTCATGAGTTCAGCAAGCTTCTTTAGGATCATTACTTGAACTCTTTATCAGGCAAATTATTTATCTTCATTTCATTAAGGTCTATTTTCTGAGGTTTTATCTTGTTCTTTCATTTGGAACATTTTCCTCTGTTTCTTCATTTTGCATGACCCTCTATGTTGGTGTCTATGCATTGGGTGGAGCAGCCACCTCTCCCAGTCTTGAAGAGCTGGCCTTGTGTAGGAGATGAACCTTATCCTTCAATCCTGCCCTAGTTCTTGGTTGTCTTTCAAACTTTTGTGATTGTTTAAGCAGCCTATTTTATTTTCAATAAGTCTCAGTAGTTGAGGGTGGGCCAAGACCAGTTGGTGTCCCAAAGGGGATGATCTCAGGCAGTACCTAGATTCAGGTTATTGGAAGCCAGACACTCAAGCAGCTTTTATAGAATGCACATATATGTAGTCTTATGGGACTGCCAGCACAATCCCCACTGGTCATCAGAGCCAGGTGATCTGGAGGTGTCCCCTGGGCAGCAGTCACGAAAATTGGGGCTCTAGACAAGTGTATAAGCTCCTTCTGGGAGATACTGGTGAGCTGTAGTTAGACAGAGGGAGAGCACAAATTTGATGTACCCCAGCTTATGTTCCCTGAGGGCAGCTCTGTAGCCCCTAGATGTGTGCTAAACCTTAAGCCTGCCCCTAAGGCCAAAGCTCTAGGATGAGCAAAGAAAGCCCCAACCCCAGCCTCTACAGCCAGGTTGTCAAGGAGTGTCCCTAGGTGGCAGACACAAAACTGGGTCACCAGATGTAAAGACCAGGGCACCAGATGTTTGTAGAAGCTCCCCTCTGGGAGATACTAGGGCTGTGGAGTGTGGCAGAGGGAAAGCAGGAAGATGGCTCCCACTGGCTGAAGTGAAGCAGAGGGTGAGTGCAACGACGGCACCTGAGAAAAAAAGAAAGGAAAAAGAAAAGAAGCAAAGAAAAGAAAAAATAGAAAAGAAAAGAAAAGAACAGGAATAAAAAAAAAAGAAGATGGTTCCTGCCAGGTTTAGCAAGGCAGAGGGAGAGCAGGAAGATGGCGCCCACAAGCTTCCATCCCCAGAGAGTATTGCAGCAGGTCCTGTTCCTCAGACTGACACTTTAAAATTAGCAAATAAGCTTTTTTCACATAAAGTCTGGGCGCTTTTCACAGGGCTGCTTCTGCACTGGGCCCTGGGATGGGTGAGTCTGTGTGGGAGCCTATTAGGAGCTGTATTGAAGTTCACCAGAGTCTCAAGGGTCTTGTGGGCATGAGCCCTACTGATCTTCAAAGCCAGATGTTTTGCGGCCTCGTATCTCAGGTGCTGGTCTTAAAAGTTAGGGTGCCTGATGTGGGGTTTAAACCCTTCACTTCTCAGGGAGAAGCTCTGTGTTTTGAGTTCCCTTCCGATTGTGGGTCACCAATCCCACAGGAGGTGGGGTTTACGGTGAGATTGTGTCTCAGCCTCTCCTACCCACTTCAATGTGATTTCCCTTGTTTGCCCAATGTGAAGGAGTTGCTCTGCCAGTTCCCCCCACCCCGCCTCCAGAGGAAACTGTTTCACATATAGCTGTAGATTCATTGTGTCAATGGCAAGAGGTGAGTTCAGTATCTTCCTACATCACCATCTTGAACCAGACTTCCATTTGTTAAATTTGGGGTGTTTGAGGGAGAAGTGCCTCTGAGACATGCCAACAAATATTTCAAATAGCTATCTTGATCCCAAGCTTAAAGGAAAGGTCCAAGATAGATGCACACTTGAGAATGGACTTGAGGATATGGGGAGGGGGAAGGGTAAGCTGTGACAAAGTGAGAGAGAGGCATGAACATATATACACTACCAAGCGTAAGGTAGATAGCTAGTGGGGAGCAGCCCCATAGCACAGGGAGATCAGCTCGGTGCTTTGTGACGGGCTGGAGGGGTGGGATAGGGAGAGTGGGAGGGAGGGAGACGCAAGAGGGAAGTGATATGGGAACAGATGTATATGTATAACTGATTCACTTTGTTATCAATCAGAAACTAATACAGCATTGTGAAGCAATTATACTCCAATAAAGTTGTAAAAAAATATATATGGTATTTAAGCTGTGGGTGTGTTTGAAATTGCCTAAGAAGGTAGACTAGAGAGCCTCCAACTGAACCTTGAGGAACTTACAGGCAGCGTAAAAGAGGATGAACCAAAAAAGAGGCTGAAGAAGTAGCAGCCACAAATGAAGGAGGAAAACCGGAAGGGCATGGTATCATGGAAGCCAAAGGATAAGACTGTTTAAAGAAGGGGATGGTCATCAGTGTGGCTACGGAATGAAGATGAGGACCAAACTATAGACCGAATCTGGTGACAAGAAAAGTATTAGTGTTAGTGATCTTTATTAAAATAGTTTCATATTTTGGTAAGAGAAGAATCCAGATGGAAATATGTTGAGAAATTGGTGGGAAGTAAGGAAACGATGTCCGCAAATGTAAATGATCTCCTCGTTGAGTTTAGTGGTGAAGGGGAATCTCCAAAAAGGGTAGTGAATTTAAAATAGTTTATTTTTCCTCTCTTCTCTTCCTTTTGCTTTTCTTTTCTTTTTCTTTTCCTGCTTTTATTTTTTATTTTTAGTGTGAGAAAATGGACAGAAGAGAGAGAAGGATGCAGAAGTTAAAGATTCTGGAGAGAATAGAAATAATAAAAAACATAAGGTCCCTAAAACAGGTAGGAGAGTGTGGGATCCAGACCATGGTGAACCTTGGAGGCCTTGAAATGTCCTTGACCTCTCGGTCTCATGTCTTCTCAATGCTTAGGACCGTTATGTCTTTGGTTTTTGTGGATAGTTTTTGGCTCAGTGAATAATAATGAAACAGAGCAGGACCGCTTAGGTCATTTGCTCTTGACATCATTATTCTAACATTACATACACAGCCTTTTTTGTTTTTTGCGGTACGTGGGCCTCTCACTGTTGTGGCCTCTCCCGCTGCGGAGCACAGGCTCCGGACACGCAGGCTCAGCGGCCATGGCTCATGGGCCCAGCCGCTCAGCGGCACACGGGATCCTACCACACCGGGGCACGAACCCATGTCCCCTGCATTGGCAGGCGGACTCTCAACCACTGCACCAACAGGGAAGCCCAGCCTTTTTCTTTTTAAAATACATTTGTGGCACGTGCTTTTTAGGGGATGAGGCCCTTCATATCAAGGACTCTTTGCCAAGATTGTTTTACATCTCCCCTAGCTCCCTTTGTGGGCTTCAGTGTTTTGCCTAAGGCCTGGTTCAAATCACAGATAAGTGGGGAAGATGAGGTACAGGCAGTTCTCACTTTTCATCATTGGGGCTGGTTCCCCTGGCACTCCCCATACTTCATGTGACTCTGCTATCCTGCAGGCAGTGGTTTTTGCATAGGTCCAAATGGTGAAACCAACAGCATGTTAGCAGTTGGAATAATACACATGACAGTCAAGAGTTTATCTTATCTCAAGGTGATTAAAGACTTGGTTTTCAGATTACATTACATCTAAAGATGATCTAACCTGTAGCTGAAGGTTGGTATTCTCTCAGTTAGCAGCCAGCAAGAAATATAAAAGCCCATTCCACATTAACCAGATAAGCCATTCTAGAATTAAGTAGATAGAAACAAATGCAAAAATAAACAAATGGGACCTAATCAAACTTACAAGCTTTTGCATAGCAAAGGAAATCATAAAAGAAACGAACAGACAACCTTAGGAATGGGAGGAAATATTTACAAATGATGCAACAGATAAGAGATTAATCTCCAAAATATACAAACAGCTCATACAACTCAACAACAAAAAAACAACGCAACTGAAAAATGGGCAGAAGACCTTAATAGACATTTCTCCAAAGAAGACATACATATGGCCAGTAGGCACATGAAAAGATGCTCAACATCACTAACTATTAGAGAAATGCAAATCATAACTACAATGAGGTACCGCCTCACGCCAGTCAGAATGGCCATCATTAAAATGTCTACAAATAACAAATGCTGGAGAGGGTGTGGAGAAAAGGGAACCCTCCTACACTGTTGGTGGGAATGTAAGTTGGTGCAGCCACTATGGAAAACACTGTGGAGATTCCTCAGAAAACTAAAAATAGGATTACCATAAGATCCAGCAATCCCACTCTTGGGCATATAACTGGACAAAACTCTAATTCAAAAAGATACATGTACCCCTATATTCGAAGCGGCACTATTCACAATAGCCAAAACATGGAGATAACCTAAGTGTCCATTGATGGATGAATGGATACAGAAGATGTGGTACATATGTACAATGGAATATCACTCAGCCATAAAAAAAGAATGAAATAATGCCATTTGCAGCAACATGGATGCAACTAGAGATTATCATACTAAGTAAAATAAGTCAGAAAGAGAAAGACAAATACCATATATCACTTATATGTGGAATCTAAAACATGGCACAAATGAACTTATCTACAAAACAGAAACAGACTCACAGACATAGACAATAAACTTGTGGTTGCCAAGGGGGAGGAGGGTGGGGGAGGAAAGGACTTGGAGTTTGGGATTAGCAGATGCAAACTATTACATATGGGATAGATAAACAAGGTCCTACTGAATAGCATAGGGAACTATATTCCATATCCTGTGATAAACCATCATGGAAAAGAATATAAAAAAAAGAATGTCTATATGTGTAAAACTGGTCACTTTGCTGTACAGCAGAGACTGGCCCAACATGGTAAATCAACTATACTTCAATAAAAAAATAAAATAAATTCGAATTAAGTAAAAAAATACCTAGCACTTAAAAAAACAGATGTCACTCATATCTTCTTTTGCATATCACTAAGTGATATTATTCATCTAATCAAGGGTGAAAAACTAGGAAAAAGTGTGGGATAAAAGAAAAGATAAGCTAACCCAGTAATACAATTACTTACATTTCTTATAATCCTTTTTTACAAATAAGCCTCAGAACAACATTCTTCAGCAGGCCTAGAAATCAATAATCCAAATTAAAAGGGAGAGTCAGTGTTCTTTAAGAAGCATAAAAATGGAATGACTTCCATGTAATAGTTAGCAAGAGTAAGAAGCTGGAATCCATTCATAACATGGAGAAGAAGGGAGGTACTGCTTCTCTACAAGAAAAATGAAAAGCAATCAGAAATAATAGAAAAACAAAAAACTATAAAAGAAAGTCAGAGTTCAATATGCACTTTAAAATGTGTAAAGCTTTTTGGATACTGGTGGAAAGGAAGAAGAAGAATCCATTTGACCTTGATTCCAGAACATTCTTCTTTGAGTGGCATAGGGGTTATTACTATGGTACTATAAGGAAGAAAGGCACCCTTGGTTGTGACTGAGTTTCTTCTCTACAAAAGGTCATGGCTCCTGAAGGGCAGGTCACCCCTGGAAATTCTGGTAACTACTCCTTCCCTTGTCACTTCTGACTTACAGACTGCCAACCGTGGGGAATCACCATCCTTTCTTGGTTTCCCTTAACCCTGCCCACATTTTTGTAGAAGGTCCCTTCATGAAACTCGCTTCCATCACCTCTTTTGAGAGCATCTGCTAGTATCCTAACATCAAGAGAAAGAGAGTGAGGCAATACTTTGAATTCCATTTACGTTCCACCCAGGGATGATTGTAGGCCCATGACGTAAGTGTGAGATGAAAGGAGAGACCTGAATCTCCCTTTCCCTCTGTCAGTTTCAGTCCCATGTCCATAAGCCCCTCATACTGTGATCATCTTGTGCCAAGTATGATTCCAGTGTTTGACTGTTCATTTGTTTGTTTGTTAGGTCCAAACGGTTCCTAAACACAAACGTACCTTGGGCTTAAGCAAATCAACAGAAATCAATTCCCATACCCACTGTTAACTGATGTAGAATGACTGTACGAGTTACTCAAAAGCTCCCGTCCTGCATCTTGGTGAAAAGATCAGGCTAGATCTGTTCCCACTCACCCCTCTGGGGACCTTCTGTGGGCAAGGCACAGCCTCCATCCCCACGTGCAGTGGCGCTTCCTGTCCGTATGTCAATGGAAAGACGGGTTATGTTGGACTTACTGAGAAACCTTTCAGTCTGGAGCTCTATATGCTGATAAAACAAAATACTAAACTTTATATAGCCTCCAAACCACAGCATAACTTTCCAAATCAATCTGGCTTCCCATGTTGGGTCATGAGAAGGGACCTGTCAGATGTTTCCATGTGATACCAACACATCTCAACAAAAGCCCAAATCCAGGCATAAAGCTCATCGACTAATGGTTAAATTTTCTGTTTTCCAGGAAAACACCTCTCCTGATGCCCAGGTCAGCTCAATTGTAAAGAGCGCTGCCTCTCCTCCATCCCACTTCAGGTCCACTTCCATCTTGGCTTCCTTTCCCTCATTTGCCCAGTGCCAAAGCCCTTCCAAGTCTGCTTCACTCAGCTGCCCGGAGACAACCACACTGTTTCTCCACACCGTGATTCCAAATGCTCGAGTAAACTGATTCAGTTGTGAAATAGACAACACGGACTTTGAATCTCCCCATTCTGGGTTCTTTTCTCCTTCCTCGGTGCCCGCTTCTTCCATCTCAAGTTTCCAAGATCTTTTTGCTTGGAAGCAAAAGCACTCACCCAAATGGTTGTTTTTTTTTTTTCAATTATGTATATTTGATCTGAATCTCCTTTCTAATAATGACAAATCTTTGCATTAACATAGGGCTTGCTTTGCAGTACTTTGACATGGTCATGGTGCTCTTGTAAGATTACCATTTTTGACCCAGTGTCAGTGTGGCCAGACTCCCCTGCTGGTTATTGATATAGCACGATCACCCTTCTCAACTTAGAGCAGTGAAAAGGCCCATTTCTATACAGCACTAACGAGGTACTTGTCATTAAGTACACTGATTGATCATTGTGTGGGGTACTTCATATGTGCTGTTCCATGTAACGTTCACAGCCACTTTGGTGTTTTTATTATCCCCACTTTAAAATAAGAGACTAAGCCTGTTTCTTCTTCCTAATGCTACTAAGTATCTATATCCTTCCTTTTCTTTTGAATATAGGCTTTTTGTTTGTTTTTAGGACAAGGATTGTTCCAAAAAAAAATAACAATAATGGCTATTTATTGAGCATTTACTATGTACAAGGCATTGTAACAAATGTTCTATAAAATTGCCTAATTTATTCCTTTGAGGTGGGATTACCTTAGAAGAGAGAGATGAGATACTTTGTCCTGAATTACACATCTAGCAAGTGACAGAGTAGGGTTTGGACCTGGAACCATCTCACTCCAGCTCCTCAGTACCACAATCTCCCTAGTTTCTAGGTGGACCAATCAATACAGTGATGAATAATTTCACTGAAATGTCAATAAAAAATAAAATGATGTTGTAAAAAACAAAACGTGTTATGAAAATCACTTCCTGTTGGCTAACTGCATAACAGAACATCTGTGGAACTGGAAAAGAAAAATTTAAAGTATTACAAATAGTACCTAATAAGAAAATTGGAAACATAGCACTCATGATTTTATCTGAGTTGAAAGTACACAGAAAAATTCAGCAGTGCCTTTGGTATGGCTGTATTCCTTAACTGATCTGTCGCTTCCCTCAGGGAAATATTAACCAATCTCCTACATCATCTCCTTAAAAAGAGGCTTACCCGGTAGATTCTTGAAATTCTGTGTAAGAGCACTGGAGGCTAATTAATTGGTTGCTTGCCTTATTTCACTCTTATTCTCCCTGCCAGATACAACTCTGATGTTTATAAATCTAACTTTATACAGTCTCCATCAAAGACAGGTTGGCCTCACGTACTTGGAAAATAAGATGTCTTAAATTGAATGGGTCTCTCATGCTGAACATTTTATGCTATTCTTTCATTTTTTTCTTTCTCCAAAGTTTATTCTCTCTTCTTAAAAAAGTTCCTTAAATTTGCTACTTATTCTTTTTTGCTTCTTCTCAAATCCTTGTTCACTTCCTCAAAAATAAAATTAGAGCCATTCCCCAAGCGTTCTTCCCTGGTTCTGTGTCTGTAATTCCATTTTAAATCAGTGGTCTCTTGCGTAAATTCCCAAATCCTGACTGACTCCCTAGGACAAGCTCTTCACTCTCTCTTTTCTCTCTGCTCTACCATTCTCTTATTTTGCATGTCATCAATTTTTTTCTGATATATGTTTCTTTATCTTTTTCAACATTTTTGCTCCACTCTTATGGTCCTTTCATTGTTTCTGCCCTTTCGGTTGGCAGGACTGAGTAGCCCAACTACCATACGACCCAGCAATTCCACTCCTAGGTATATATCTGAAAAAACCCAAGAACTGATTTTAAAAGATTACATGCACCCCAATGTTCAGAGCAGCATCACTTACAATTGCCAAGACATGGAAGCAACCTAAGTGTCCATCAACGGATGAATGGATAAAGATGTGGTGTGTATATGTATATATATATATATACACACACACACACACACACACACACACACACACACACACAATGGAATACTACTCAGCCATAAAAAAGAATCAAATTTTGCCATGTGCAGCAACATGGACTTGGAGGGCATTGTACTAAGTGAGATAAGTCAGACAGAAAAAGAAAAATACTGTAGGATATCACTTATATGTAAAATCTAAAAAATACAACAAACTAGTGAATAAAACATAAAAGAAGCAGACTCACAGATAAAGAGGACAAACTAGCAGTTACTAGTGGGAAGAAAAGGGGAGGAGCTATATAGGGGTGGGGGAGTGGGAGGTACAAACTCTTGGGTATATAAGATAAGCTACAAGGATGTATTGTACAACATGGGGAATATAGCCAATATTTTGTAATAACTGTAAATGGAGTGTAACCTTTAAAAGTTGTATAGGGACTTCCCTGGCAGTGCAATGGTTAAGACTTTGCCTTCCAATGCAGTGATTGTGGGTTTGATCCCTGGTCAGGGAGCTAAGATCCCACATGTCTCATGGTCAAAAAAACAAAACATAAATAAAGGAATAAGAAGCAATGAAAAAAAGAAACCAAAAAAAAAAACCACCCCAAAACATAAAACAGAAGCAATACTGTAACAAATTCAATAAAGACTTTAAAAAATCAAAAAAAAAATATAAAAATAAAGAAATAAAGAAGCTCTTAAAAAAAGACTGAGCAGCCCATTTCTGCTTCTTGTTTTCTGTATGATCTGAATTAAACAAATTATTGATTTTAAGCCCAGTCCCCTTTTCCTCTCTTTCTTCTTCCCCCAGGGATGGAGGATAGGCTCCTGTTGGCTTATGAAACTTTTGTTTCTTTCTGCATGACTGTAGAACAGTGGTTATCAGATTGACCTGTGAAATTTTCCCAGGTAAATATTTCTCACCTTCCTATTTCTTCTACCCTTATCCTGATATTCTGGGAGTGGGGTAGCATGGGAAATAGTAAGCAGACACACACGTTTTGACAATGCTTTAAATGTGGTTTTCCTGCACTGAACTTCTACTCTTCAGCCATGCCACTTATTGAGATTCTCCACTCTAGAAGCTTCCATTGCCTGAGTCAGAAATAGACACATTTGTTTAAGGCGGTATCCTGTCAGTTGATGAATGGGCCATCGGTTTAGTGAGCAGTAAGTGGAGCGCTTCTGGAGGGAAGATGTTAGTGACATGAGAAGGATGAAAATCTTCTTTTTCATCTGTTATAATCACTTGCTTAATGCAAGGGTTAAGGTTGCGCAGATATTTATTTTATTCTAATTAAGAGTAGTTTCACATGTTGCAAGGAACTTATTTCTTGATGGAAGACATTAAAAAAATTGCTGTTTTGAGTTCATATCAGACCAAGTCTCTGGTTCATATATAGTGTCTGCCCCAAATTCTTCAAGAATTGGAAGTCTACTGAGTCCAAAGAAAAATACTGAAACAATCTTCAAGCAATGTCTAGAGGTTATCTTCTGGTTTGGCTGACTTAGACTCAAAGCCTTGGATAGAAGTAAAAAGAGGGACACTGTGCATCTCCAGTGAAACTGAAGGAGTCAATGTCTGTGCCTGATGAGGCATTAAATCAACTGCATCCTCCAGAAGAACAAGACTTGATTTTTTTTTTTTTGATGAAGAGATGCAACAAATAGGAGGATGAAAAAACACATTTACTGATTGGTCTGATAATGATTCAGACTGTGAAATTGATGACTAAGATTCAAACAAGATTTTGATTATAAATGAGACACCACTTTACCTGAGAAAACATCCTGGATGAGATCAAACAGACAACCACAAATCTAGGGCAAAAATTACATCTGAACTTGCTTAAGTTATCAATGGTGGTCTCTATTATAATGAACAGGATTTATTCACGGAAATAGATGGAAACAAACATAAAGACAGTCATAAAGAAATTGACAAGATGATCTAAAGTTCATATGGAAATTCAAGGGACCCAGAATAGCCAAAACAATCTTGGAAAAGAAGAACAAATTTGAAGGATTACACTTCCAATTTGTAAAACTCACCACAAAGCTATAGTAATCAAGACAGTGTGGTATTGACATAAGGATAGACATTTAGATCAATGGAATAGAATTGAGAGTCCAGAAATAAACCATGTGGTAAGCTGATTTTTGAAAAGGGTGCCAAGACCATTCAATGGTAAAGGAATAGTCTTTTCAACAAATGATGACAGGACATCCAGATGGCCATGTGCAAAAGAATGAAATTGAACCATTACCTCATACCATATGCAAAAAACTAACTAAAAATGTATGGAACACTGTGATATTATGTTTTATAGTAAGAAATATATACTAGTCTTCACCCTGTTTCTGGCACAGAGCTCCTAAAACCCTTGGAATTTCCAAAGTGATGAGAGCAGTAAAGGTATCTTTTGTTATGCTACTGAAGTGATTTTTGACTTAAGGATAGGGCCTGTTTGCTAATCAACCATGTGATTAGAGGGCTGAAAATTTTAGTCCCACCCCCTGACCTCTGGGAGGGGTGAGAACCTTGACGTTGAATCAATCACCAATTGTCAGTGATTTAATCAATCACAACTATGCAATGAAACCTCTGTTAAAACCCAGAAAGTACAGGGTTTGGAGAGCTCCCTGGTTGGTGAACACATGGAGGTGGCGGGAGGGTGGTGCGCTTGGAGAGCACATGTGAGCTCCAAGCCTCTTCCCACGTAATCTTGCCTTAAACATCTTTTCCATCTGGGTGTCCCTGAGCTACATATTTTTATAATAAACCAGTGATCTACTAAGTTATAACGTTTCTCAGAGTTCTGTGAGCCCCTCTAGCAAATTAATCGAACTTGAGGAGGAGGAGGTTGTGGGAACCTCTGATTTATAGCCAGCCAATCAGAAATACAAGTAATAACCTGGGCTTACAACTGGCATCTGAAGTGGATGGGTGGGGCAGTTTTAGAGAATTGAGCCCTCAACCTGTGGAATATGATGCTATCTCTGGGTGGATAACATCAGAATTGAGGTGAATGCTTGGGCACCCTGCTGGTGTCTGATAACTATTTGCTGGTATGTAGGCACCTCCCCTTTGCCACCCACATTGGATTTGGGTCCAGGAACCCATTTTTTTTCTTTTTCTTTTTCTTTTTTTGTGGTACGTGGGCCTCTCACTGTTGTGGCCTCTCCCGTTGCGGAGCACAGGCCCCGGAGACACAGGTTCAGTGGCCATGGCTCACGGGCCCAGACGCTCCATGGCACGCGGATTCCTCCCGGACCGGGGCACGAACCCGCGTCCCCTGCATCGACTCTCAACCACTGCGCCATCAGGGAAGCCCCAGGAACCCATTTTAAACACTTAAATGTAAGAGCCTAGAACTATAAAATTCGTAGAAGAAAACACAGGCATAAGTCTTTGTGAACCTGGATTAGGCAACTGTTTCTTATATGACAACAAAAGCACAAGAAAAAATACAAAAGAAAAAATAGTATATTGGAGTTCATCAAAGATGAAAACTTTTGTATTTTAAAGGACACCACCAAGCAAGTGAAAAGCCGACTCACAGAATGGGAGAAAGTATTTGTAAATCATACCTAGAATACATAAAGAACACTTACAAGTCAATAATAAAAAGACAAATACTGTAACCCCATTAAAAAATGGGCAAAGAATAAAAAGATATTTTTCAAAAGAAGATAGACAAATGATCAATAGCACATGAAAAGATACCTGACATCCTCAGCCACCAGGAAAATGCAAATAAAAACCACAAGGACATAGTATCTCACACCCACTAGGATGGCTATAATCAAAATGACAGACAGTAACAAGTGTTGGCGAGGTTAGGGAGAAAATGGAACCCTCATACCCTGCTGATGGGAATGTAAAATGGTACAACCACTTGGGAAAACAGTCTAGCAGATCCTCAAAATGTTACATGTGATTCAGGAATTCCAATCTTAGGTATACATCCAAGAGAAATGAAAACATATGTTCACACAAAAACTTGTACATGGTTGTTCACAGAAGCATTGCAAAAGTGAAAAGAATTCAAGTGCTCATCAACTGATAAATGGATAACAAAATGTGGTATATCCATATAATGTAACATTATTTGGCAATAAAAAGAAATGAAGTACTCATACACGTTGCAACAAAAAGACATTATGCTAAGTGAATGAAGCCAGTCACAAAGACTACGTAATTGTATGATCCCATTTATATGAAATGTCCAGATTAAGGAAAGCTGTATAGACACAGGGCTGGTGAAGGAGAGGAGGGGAATGTAAGGAGCTGCTAATTGGCACCAGCTTTCTTTTTATGGTGAGGAAAATGTTCTAAAGTTGACTGTGGTGATGGTTGCATAGTTCTGTTTATGTAACAAAACCATTCAATTGTACACTTTAAATGGGTGAACTGTATCACATATGAATTTTACCTTAATAAAGATGTTATAAAAAAAGAAAACATGCTGTTCTGTTGGTATAGAATAAATTCTTTAAATACGAGTTCTGAAGACATTTTCTTGCATAGAATCTCAAGCCATGCTAGTGACAGCCGGCTGACAGTGAAGTATGGCTTGATGTTACACTAGAAAGCTGGAGGAAGCTTAAGGAAGAAGGTGGACAGTATAATTGAAAACTACCTCTCTGATGTCACAGAACGTTCTTATTCTCAACAGAAAGATTTTATTTCTCAATTTTCTTACTCTTTGTGAAGTACAAGAAATCAGACGACAAGAAAGGAGAGTAGAAATGCTATTTCATCATTGTTTGGGGCAAAGAAAGTTCTGCATCAGGCAGACCTGTCTGCAAATCCTAACTCAGCTCATCATGGAGCAACAAATGCCAAAGTTATTCATCTAATTGTAGGGCTACAGCTGAGGAACACTGTTGAAATCTGTTTTCTCATACATAGTCCAGGAATAATTGGGTATTTGTTTTTTACTAGCTAGGGTCAGTGAACACTAGCTAGTAAAAAACAAATACCCAATTATTCCCAGACTATGTATCCAGAGATTTCTTTGGGGGAAATAACCTCCTCAATTCCTGTACTTCTGGTGTTTTTGAATGAATTCCTGGTTTTCCATATATGTGCCTCAAGCCTGGCTGATCAGCACATTCCATGGTTTAGGGATGGGGACAAATCGAATTTAGTCACTGGGATTAAGCTTATGACCTTCGTTTGAACTACTGAAGTGGAGTTCTCTGCTGCTGCTAAACTGAATCTGACAGTGTAAATATCTGGAGCTGCTCAACCCTTGTTGCACATTCACAGCCTGAAAGCATGGGTAGGATGGACACAGTAGAGAGATGCAGAGGGTTGGGGCCTTGGGGACATCATATATGGTCCTTGCTAAAAGCGTATCAGCAACAGCCCTGGACCTCTCAGTTATATACGTTGATACATATGTTTTTAAGCTTAAACAAGTATAAACTGACTTTTCAACTGTACCGAAATGAATCCTAAACGTAGAATGATCTCTTGGCTAGTTTCTATGGCTGTGTAACAAATGACCCCCAAACCGGATGGTTTAAAACAAGAAAATTTCATGGTTTCCAAGAAGAAAACATTTATTTTGCCACAGTCTGGGCAAGGATTGAAGGTGGTAGCTTATTTCTTCTCTACTGGGTATTCAGCTGTGGTGGTTTGAACACTGAAGGCTGGAATTATTTAAAAGCTTGTTCACTTACATGTCTGGTGTTTGGTCTGGGAAGGCTCAAACAGATAGGACTGGAGAAGTTGGGGGTCCTTTCTCTCTAATTCTCTCCCCCTCCCTCTCCCTCTCTCTCTCCCTCCTCCCCTCCTCTTTCCCCCTTCTTCTTTGCTCCCCCCTCTCTCTAATTCTCTCTCCCTCCCCCCTCCCTCCTCTCTTCTCCTGTCTCTCTCCTTCTGTCCGTCCTTCCCTCCCTCTCTCCATGTAATCTCTGCATGGCAGCTTCAGGATAGCTGAAGTTCTTAGATGTCAGCAGAAGACCCCCAAGGGAGAAAGAGCTGGGGAGAAACTCTAACATTTTTTACGGCCTAGCCTCATACATCATGCAGAGTCACGTCCACCATAGTCCAAGGCCCACCCAGATTCAAGAGGAGCAAACGCAGACAAAGGAGTGGCAACATCATACTGTAAGAAGAACACATGGTTGGGATACACTGGTGTGGCCATCTTTGAAAATACCATTGGCCACACTTTGTGGGGGTATTTGTAAGGATTAAATGGGGAGTTCTTCAAAAGACTATATTACAAAGATATAATATAGAACTGAAGACCAAGATGAGCTGAGGGACCCTAAGGAGACCAGTGTGAACTGGAAATAATTCTGTGGCCAAGCCAGGAAAATGCTAGAGAGAAGAGATGGAAGAGGAAGATGGGTGGAGAAAGTAATTACCCAAGTTTTCCCATGTTGAGCTTTAAGGGAAATATACACAGAAACTTGGTAAAGGAAATGTGAAAATGACATTGATGTCATAGATCTGTTGTTGTTTTTACATATGCTAGTATTTCTGATGAAAATTGTTTATTTACTTATGTTTGCACTCATGCTTGAGTAATAAGAGAGCGTGGGAAATGGTGCCAGCTTCTTCTCTCGGTTCAAAATGCCCATGACTGAAGTTTTACTCTATTAATCCCATGACTGGAGCCAAGTGCCAACCTCAGAGTTCCAAAAATGTATCTTCAATGCTTTTTTGAGAAATCATGTAAGTATTTTGGAAGTTTAAGCCGTAAAATTAAAATTAAAGTTACAAAGTGTGAGCCAATGTTGTATAAAATATGAATGAGATTATTGCTCAAGAATGAGAATAGAAGGATAGGAGAATAGAAGGATAAAATGGATAAAGCCTGCAACTAAATTGATCGACTAAGTCATAGTAATAAAAAAAATCCCCTTTAGATGTGAAGTCTAAAATATTCCAAAGGAACTAGCTTTCCAACTTGATAAAAGTTATTTTGCCTCCTCTGAATGTCAGTTTCTTCATGGACAATATGAGTGAGTTGGGTTAGAGTGTCCTGACTCTTGTGGGGAGGTTGTCAGACTTCTTTCATAATCAAACAAGAGTTCTGGATGCTCTTCCCAGAGAAGATGCACAGACACGCACATATTCCACATGATATCAGGGCTATGGCCTCTAAGTCCAGGTTTAAAATTCCTGGACGCCTGGCTTTCTCTGTCTTCTTCCTCTAAGTTCTGTGGTCGAGGAGACTTGATTTTGGTACAACTTTCATACCTCCCCAGCTGTGAAAGGACTATTAGCCCTTCTTGAGTTCATCATCAATTCTTGGACCAAGGGTCAGCTTCTTTTTTTTTTTTTTTTTTTTCGGTATGCGGGCCTCTCCCATTGCGGAGCACAGGCTCCAGACGCGCAGGCTCAGCGGCCATGGCTCACGGGCCCAGCCGCTCCACGGCACGTGGGATCTTCCCGGACCGGGGCACGAACCCGCGTCCCCTGCATCAGCAGGCAGACTGTCAACCACTGCGCCACCAGGGAAGCCCAGGGCCAGCTTCTTGAGGTGTTACGTGTGCAATCACACATGGCCCCATGCTCAGAAGAGCCTTACACTTAGTTTAATGCTCTATTGCCGCCATCTTGACATTCTTAATAACTTTTGGACAAGGAGTCCTATATCTTCATGTTGCACTGGGCCCAACAGATGATGTAATGGTCCTGCCCTGGCCACCCTCTGAGTCTCAACCCTTCCTTTTCATATTCCTGAGAAGTGGTCATCCAGGCTCTGTGTGGACTCATAGAGCAAGGAGGAACTCCACACTTTTCGAGGCAGCTGTGTCAATCCTAGGTAGACCGGAGGGTTGGACATTTGCTTTTATATTGTGCTGAAATCTACCTCTCTATAACTGCACCCACGGATCACAGTTTTCTGTGTCTTGTGTGATGTTTCTTCTGACATAAGAATGTTTTACATCTTTTAAGACAACTACCATTCCCTGCCACCTTAAAAGAAATCTATTAAATTAAGGAAATACATCTTCCCTTCTTTGATTGATCCATGGAAAAAGAAAGGCTGTAGAAAGCTCACACAAGATGAAAGACCAGGGCTTCCTTGGTGGCTCAGTGGTTGAGAATCTGCCTGCCGATGCAGGGGACACGGGTTCGTGCCCTGGTCCGGGAGGATCCCACATGCCATGGAGCGACTGTGCCCATGAGCCATGGCTGCTGAGCTTGCACGTCCGGAGCCTGTGCTCCGCAACGGGAGAGGCCACAACAGTGAGAGGCCCGCGTACCGCAAAAAAAAAAAAAAAAAAAAGTAAAAAAAAAGATGAAAGACCACCTGAAAGGGCCAAATATGAAAAGGAAATAAAGTGATTAGGTTTGACATCGGAGGATGAAAAAGCAGGAGAAAATTAAAGAGGATCAGTAGGGTTTCTGCTTCTGAAATGGAAACAAGCCGTAGTAGTGTTTTTTGCACCATAAAAAAGTCCCCAAAGAACAAAGTATGCTAATGCAATTTGCTCTCATTTTGAAATTGGTAGTATTAAGGAACAGATCTCTTTTTTGGTAAGGAAATGACTGAGCTTTGGTTATTTCTGAGGCCCTTCTTTTTAAATAAGTATCTTAAACAGCAAATAACATAAATAAATAGGCTTTAGCACCACCGTGCCAAAACGTGGCTATTTGTTACGTGCCCTGACAGAGTATGTCCTTCCTCGGGAGTAACTTACATTTTATTCCCCTGTGTTTTGTTCATCTGTGTGCTCTGGCATATAGTACAGTGCCTGGCACACAGAAGGCTGTCTGTAAATCTTTGATTCTGTCGTGTATGTTTCTGTGTCTGTGGCACAGATGAGCAAAGATGACTCTCCATGTTGGGGGGATGGAGAGGCCTGTCTTGATGACCACACAGCTAATGGCTCCCTTCATCAGGCATCAGTTCTAACCACATGGGAGTCAGGCAGGGTGCAGAAGCTGGGAGGCATTCAAAATGACATTTTCCTTTTCACATGGTCCTCATTACAAAGAGGAAGGCAGAACCTACTGTTTTTTCCATTTAAAGGCATAGCTTTATCACTACTGACACAAAGGGCATCTAGAAACAATTAAAATTGGAAAACTGGCATCCAAAGGATAGGTGACAGCAACTCTGCAAAGCAAAATGGATTGGCCTAAAAAACTCCATCCAACAAGCCAATTCACTTGGTTGTCAGGGAGTACAATGTGCAGCTCACCTTTTCTGGGGCCCCAACCAGGAGACCAGCTTGCACAAAACCACATGTTTGGCAGAAGTCGTATTGTTTTGTAGCACAGCTGACTGGCAACGCCTGCCCTGAAATGTTCCAGGTCAAAACCATTCTGTAGGACTCTCAGACATCAGCAGTACACTTGTCCAGACCTGGAGAATTCAATCAGCCAGTTGTGAGCTGGTCAACACGTGAGAAAAGCAGTCTTGGGTATTATTAGTCAGCTGTTGCTAAGCTGCTGTATAACACCAAGCAGCTCCTCAGCGGCTCCACGGCTTTCAGAAACATAGGTTTCCTTCTTGCTTGCGCTACTTGTCCTTGGTGGGTCAGCTGCCCCTCTGATTCTTATTTCATCCATTCCAGGCCCCCGGGGGGAAGATATGGACCCTCTCTGGACATACTGATCTTACTACAGAAGTTAAAGAACAGTCACTGAACTTTGCAGTGTTCTTGAAAGGCTCTGCTGGATACAGGTGCATCACTTCTGTTCATATTCCATTGCCCTTAACACAGAACTGACTATTAATATGCCCCCCGAAAGTGTTTCTGGAAAGATACATTTGGACTATATTTTAACTTGCGCTATCCTCATATTCAAATTCTGCATTTTCAAAATAATCTCTTTTTTAAAAAAATTGAAGTATAGTTGATTTACAATATCAACTATTAGTTTCAGGTATACAGCAGAATGATTCAGTAATATAGGTACATATATACCTATATTATATCTATATCTATATCGATATATATATAAAAATTCTTTTTCTATATATAAATATATATAAATATCTATCTATCTATCTATCTATCTATCTATATATATATATAAATTCTTTTTCAGATTCTTTTCCCTTATAGGAAAATAACCTCACTTTTATTATAAAACTTTTTTTTTTTTTTTTTTTTTTTTTTGCGGTATGCGGGCCTCTCACTGTTGTGGCCTCTCCCGTTGCGGAGCACAGGCTCCGGACGCACAGGCACAGCAGCCATGGCTCACGGGCCCAGCCGCTCCATGGCATGTGGGATCCTCCCGGACTGGGGCACAAACCCGTGTCCCCTGCAACGGCAGGCGGACTCTCAACCACTGCGCCACCAAGGAAGCCCATAAAACTTTTTATTATAAAATTTACACATAAAGTCTGGCCAGAAACTTGTTCCCCATTCATTCTTTTTTTATATATATATAAAGTTATTTATTTTTTTGGGGGCTGCATTGGGTCTTCGTTGCTGTGTGCAGGCTTTCTCTAGTTGCGGCGAGCGGGGGCTACGCTTACTGCGGTGCGTGGGCTTCTCATTGCGGTGGCTTCTCTTGTTGCGGAGCACAAGCTCTAGCCACACGGGCTTCAGTAGCTGTGGCTCAAAGGCTCTAGAGCACAGGCTCAGTAGTTGTGGTGCACGGGCTTAGATGCTCTGCGGCATGTGGGATCTTCCTGGATCAGGGTTCGAACCCAGGTCTCCTGCATTGGCAGGCGGATTCTTAACCACTGCGCCACCAGGGAAGCCCTCCCCATTCATTCTTTTTTCCAGCTATCTATTAATGATTTTACCATTTTAAATGTTTTAATGCATTTTATTTTTTATTAGTTATCATATGGGTCAAAATGTAAAAAATATGAGTATACAATGAAAAGTCTCCCTCTCCCCACTGTAGCCTGGCCATCCAGTTTTCCCACAGACAACCAGCATTATTTGTTTCTCCTCTATCCTTTCTTCATCTTTTGTGTAAGCATGAACAATGAAATCTCAATTCATTTCCATTTTCCTAAGAATGTGGTAATTACTAACATTGTTTTCTGTGTGTTTGTCGGGGGGGGGGAGGGACATAGGCCCATCTTCCCTTTATGACTTTCTCCTTTGATCTCCCATATTCTGACTTGTACAATTAGCCCCGAGCAGGCAGTGATCCATTACCATTGCATTCTTTATCCCCCTGTCCCAAGGGAGCATAGCTCACAATGTAACAAACTGTTTTCATGAAGAAACAATAAAACAAATATTACTGTACTGGGTCAGGAACTCTCCAAGTTATTTTCTATCCCCCTCTCCAATATTATTAATCTTCAAAGTCACCATGGTGAAAGGTTTTTCTGACAACATATCAAGAGAGAAAAATTTAGCTTGTCTCTTACTCAAGTTGGTGGTGTCTATCTATCTCTTTCTTGTTTCCCTCTCTCCTCTGCTATGGGAAAGAATGTTGCTCTTTAAAAAGTTCACTACCAAACAATGATTCAGATCTCCTAAACTTTCTCATGAGGAGCACTTTCTACTTTTCATTTCTCCCCAACCTGTCTTCACCAGGGATGGAAGAAAGTCCTTGAGTGGATATGAAGACAGGTTGGACTTAGAGAAGGATTTTACCATTGGGTTATTGACTGGATTCCATTATTTTGTGTGCCCAGAACTCACCCACTCCCTTTTCTGTGTATTGCCTTCTCCTTCTAGAAGCTATCCCTTCTTCCTGTTTAAACACATGGTTGATTTCGGAGTAGCCATGTTAGTTCAAATGTAGTTTAAACACTAGCTACAACTGATTAGTCCAGAGGTGGACAGCAGATCCAGCCTGAGTCAACAGCGTTTTTCCCAGGGAATTTAGACTTTGGTTTGAGACTCACATCAGTCTCTTTCCAGATTGCTGAACCTACCAGTAACACGTAAAATTCTGTGGGTTATTTTTGCTGTTATAGGGATGGAAGAAATAGATGTAGATGGTCTGAAGAGAGAGAGGAAAGAAAGAAACAGATGAGATGGAGAGTTACTGAAAGCATTCCTGTCCCTGGCTCCAGCTGTTTCTGTCCTTGCTTTGCAGCAGACTTCGTAACCTTCTTTTGGTATAAGCTATTTCAGGTTGGCTTTCTGTTACTTGCAACCGGAGTCTAACAAATACTGAGGGGGTGTGACAGTACCAACCAGCCCTGCTTTCTACTGGGTAAGGCTTTGAGATCTAGCACCATCCCCTACAGAAAGCATTTTATCCCCTCTGCCAGTTAGAAATTTATACTCTTGCAAAAACTTACCTCCTCAGATCATGTTTCTAACTGAAATATTTAGCTGAAATAATTTTTCTTTCATAAATGTTGAATTACAGTTGACTGTCATTGACATGTTGCTTATGTGGCAGGAAAACACTTGTTTGGGATTAAAAATTTTTTTTTAATCTAAGTATTTCTCCTCTCCTATTCAAGCAAAACCTCAGCAGTATTCTGACAAAAGCTACGCGTCTTGCATATGTAAAAAACTGAACCCATAAAGGAGGTGATATTAAGTGCTTCTGGGGAAATTTATCAAAGCTAAGTAGGAATACCCCACCTCACCCCGAGGGATCCAGAAGCAGAGGAAACTTTATTTACCAGGCAGAGCCCCTGAGAGGTGGCAAGACCCCAGGAAAAATGTGGAAATGGTGTGTCTGGGCAGAAAGGCAGCCATAGACATCTTTGCTGAGATCTGCATGCCCCAGAGAGGCAAGGAAAGAGCAGAAAGATGCCAATGCCCCCCACTCATGTCAGGAAGTAGAACAGAAGACAGCTGGACCTAAAGGGGCCTGTGAGGACAGGAACGGGTCATCTCAGCCCTGACCTGTGAAGGCCATGCCCACGACCGTAACTACAGGTGTCTGTGCACGTGTGTGGAGATGGGACTGGTGGGCAAGATGCCACCACCTCCGCCAGCGCACCCAATGCCTTGACTCCATTGGAGGCCCCTGGAACTTAAGACAAAACTTAGGAAATGGAGGCTATAAATTGGTAAGAGAAAGTTTCCCCCAATCTTCAGAATGTAAGCCAGAAAGAGAAATTAAATGGAACAATATAGAAAATGAAGTTATATTTTGTGCGTATTTGAATTTCTGGACTGAGATTCATACATGGCTACCTGTTATTACATCACTTTACTTTATATTTAGGGCAAACAATGTATTTCCAAACACAACTATATTCAGTTAAAATCTGTAATGAAAATCTAAGAAACTGTTGCTTATTCTGTTCATAATAACTCGTGAGCACTTCTGTTATGTCAAGCATTGTGCTAAGGACTTAAAATTCATTATTATATTCAAAATTTATAATAATTTTAAAGGGTAGAAATTCTTATTGTTAGTATTTCATAGACGGGAAAATTGAGTCCTTGAGAGGATAAAAATCTTGCTCATTTAAGAATTATAAAGGATTCCATCCTATTTGTACCAATTGCTTCTGTCAAGAGACTATTTAGATGGGATATCTATGCCAGAATAAGAGTTCTCTAGGGATTCCAAAGTAACTACACAGTATATGAAGCCAAGATCACCATTAAGTAGCTTTTATAAACTGTTCATTAGCATGGAAAGGCATTCAGTGAGGGCCAACTTGAACCAGAAGCTGTGCCAGGAACTCGGGTTAACAATGGAATCCTCTCCTTTAAACAGACCTGGTCCTGGTGGAGCTGTTAAAAGGCTTGTCAGGAGACCATCCAGATTTAGTTTCTGGAGCACACTAGCCATTAAGTCAGAAAAACACAGCTTTCAGCACTTGAAAGGACCAACACAAATCACTTCAACAGGTCACTGTCTCAGACAAGTAGGGCACCACTGTAATACTTCTGTTGGTGGCATAATCAAGGTCCTGAGTGATCAAGGGGTCACTATCCCCCCTTGACCTTTTAATTATTTTGTCTTTATCTTGTCTTTTAATATGGTACTCTTTCTGCACTATCACACTGTTCCTCATTTCCTCCAGAAGTGAATTATTTCTTTTCTAAAAAACTCTTGCGAGGGTTCAGATTACACAAGAAAACAAAAATCAGAAAATGGAAATTTGTACAACTATATACAGGTATTTGGTTTAATCAAACACAATGGTCCCATATTAGGGTTCTCCAGAGAGATAGGTCCAATAGGAATATGTACATAGAAATATACACACATATATACATATATATAGGTATATATATACACACACACAGGCACACACACACACACATATATATATACACATATATATATACATAAATATGGAGACAGAAAGAGAGAAAGAGAGAAGGAGAGAGAGAGAGAGAGAGAGGGACTAAGATTGAAATAGAATGGTTGGCTTTAAGGAATTGTCTCACACTATTGTGGGAGCTGGCAAGCCTGAAATCCATAGGCCAAGCTGGCAGTCTGGAAATTCAGGTAGGAGCTGATACAATTTTAATTATAAGCTATACAGGGTAGGCCACTCAGGCTGGAAACTCAGAGAAGTTTCAACTGGCAGTCTTGAGGCTAAATCCCTTCTTCTGGAAAGCTCAGCCTTTCTTTCATGGCCTCCAGCTGACTGGAGGAGGCTCACCTGCACTGTGGCAAGGGAGTCTGCTGTATGCAAGGTCTCCTGCTTTAAATGTTAATCATACCTAAAAACATAACTTTAGAGCAACAAGACTGGTGTTTGACCAGACCAGCTACAATCACTGACCCAGAAAGTTGAAAAGGAATAAATTCTGCCAAAGACAGACTGCATGAAATTTTTAGTACGTGTTCCACCCAGAAAGTTTCCATGGTCAACACTTCTTTGTTTAAACAATTTCAAACATATTTATTTATCGATGAAAGTCTTTATTATGCTCAATATACTGGGAATTCCTCAAGTAGGGGGCTATAGTTTGTGGTGATCTCTGATTTTTATCATCATATAATCTTTTTGTGTGAAAGTCATCTCCTCTCTACTAGTGTTTCTTACTTTCTTTCTTTTTATTGAAGCATAATTGACTTACAATATTAGTTTTAGGTATACGACAAGTAATTTGATATTTTTATACTTTATGAGATGATCACTGAGATAATTCTAGTTACCATGTCACTGTACAAAGTTATTAAAATATTATTAACTATATTCCCTATGCTATACATTATATCCTCATGACTTATTTATAACTGCAAGTCTGTACCTCTTAATCATCTTCACTTATTTCATCCACCCCCCCCGTACCACCACGCCTCCTCAACCAGTGATCACCAGTTTGTTCTCTGTATCTATCAGTCTGTTTCTGTTCTGTTTGATTTGTTTTTTTATATCCCATATATATACAGATTCCACTCCTGGAGAGAGTTCCAGCAGTTCCCTGCCCTGTTGGCAGATGTATTTCATTCTCATACAGTCTAGGTGTCCTTTAAACTACTGTTATTTTGCTTTCACTCACAGGGTGGGTGGGTCTGTGCGTGGGCCCCTCAGTGATACCCGTCCAAGTTGAGGGTGGGGTTCCCCTAGATACCATGCCTCTGTCTACCCCACCCATCTCCCTGTGGTCCCTCTATTGTCGGTTGTGCAGAAGCTATTCAATCAGCCATAAGTTCTCTTTCAGGAGGAATTGTTCTATATGTAGGTGTAGATTTGGTGTGTCTGTGGGAGGAGGTGAGTCCAGGGTCTTCCTATGCCGCCATCTTGGCCGGGACCCCAAACCGTTGTTTCTTGATGCAGAAACAGTGATCAAAATAAAAAACAATCTCTCTTTTTTGAAGCTGAGGAAACTGAGACACAGAGAGGTGAAGGACCCTGGCTCACAGAGAGTGGTGGCAATTCCAGACCCAAGTTTACTGACTTCAGCGTTCTTACCAAAAGGAAAATATAAAAAGCTAGTAGTAAGTGGTAAAGATTGGGGCCATTCCTCGGGAGGTGTTTAATTTGGGGCCGGCAACTGTGATTGATTCTGTACCTCTCTAGCATTTCTATGTAGCTGAAGTTAGACCTGATGAATAAGTATTAAATGGCAGATGGGTACATGATGGAACTGGAAGCCCAGCTGGCTTTGTCTTGATGATGATCGTGTGTGTGTGTGTGTGTGTGTGTGTGTGTGTGTGTGTGTGTGTGTGTAGATTATCATCTGGTGGAACCCTCTCTTTTTTCCCTAGGGCCAGTGACAGCCCAGTTGCCAGCAGTGGGTGGTGGGAAAAGCTGTTGAGTGGGTCAGTCTTGGGGTTTGAGGCAATTGCCTACACTTGCTATACTTTGAGCCCAAAGATGGAAGAAATTCCCATCTGGTTAAAAAAATGATGAGAAAAATTACAAAGCAATGATGGCATGCCACTCAAAGAGGAGGCTATCAAAGTTAATAATTAACAGAGGAATGTTACCCCCAAATCTCTTTCCAAGAGAGTTTTAAAATCCTTCTTCTATTGATTCTTTTTCCTTGGCTATTGGTTTGGGCAGAGGATTAAAAAGCTATGATTTCAGATTTGATATATTCTCCTCCAGGAATAGACATCCTCCCAATGTGTGAATTTCTTGTTTTTTTTTTTTTAAGTTGAAGTATAGTTGATTTACAATGTTGTGTTAGTTTCTGGGTTTTTAAAAATTGAAGTATAATTGATTTTTAATTTCTTAGATTCATTTTAATCTTTACATTAAAGCTTCCTGGGAACTCTTTGGGTATCCCATGGCAGATGACATTATATAGCCCTGTTTGTATTTTCTTTTATGTCAGAAGCATCAAACATAGGTGTCAGTATCTATTTTATTATACAGTGTTCCTTAACACTCTAAAAAAACTGGATAGGACTGAGACATACTAAAACCATAAAACTACCCCATAGGGCCAGTAATGCAAACAGATCAATATTTTGTTTGAACATGGTCTGTACTAGTCCTTTAGAAACTAATCTTGAAAAGTAGGAGATAATCACCATCGCACACCCCCTTTGTCTTTATAATTGTTATGGACTTGCTCCCAAATCCTCTTAATGCTCCTAAATTTTTCTCTTAGGGTTAAGAGACGCTAACATTTAATATTCATGGTATAAATCAGTTCTTGGTAGGGTTCTTACCCCTGCACTCTACCTGAGGTCAGCATGGTGTCTGAAAAATGCAGAGCAATAGATGCTATCAGCATATGTACTTTCTCTAAACCTGGTTCTTAGGCTGGGTTTCCTCACAGCAGAGCCTTCAGGAGGGATTCGTGCACAAGTGATTTACTGAGGGAGTGACCTCTGGTGAAGTCTGTACGGGAGTGAGGGCAGCATAAAAGCACAGAGGAGGAAGCTGCGTAAGGTGTGGTTTCAGGTCAAGTCTAGCCTCGGTCTGATCCCATGGGAAGGTCGGGAGCAAGGGCGACACCACAGAATTGTCAAACACTGAGCCGGGGGTGGGCGCTGTATCCCTGTATCTCTCAGTTAATGGCTGCGGATCACCCTGAGGGAGCGTGTGACCTCTCAGTCATTGCTGGGTAGGGGGGTACCACAGCAGTTCTCTGAAGAAGGATGCAGCAGCTGGGGAAATTGTACATTTGCCCAGTAAATGGGATCTAAGTAGGTCACCAAGAACATCTATCATACCTAGGCAGACTTACTGTCCTGAATTCCTGCTTCCGTTCTTATTCTCCTGGCCTTAGCTTAACAACCTAGAATGAACACTGAAGGCATCATAAGCTGAAAGAGCCAGCTTTTGGCAGTCAGCTCCTGCCTGCACCCACAACCATGTAACCCACATATCAACTGGATTTCCTAACTCTGAATCCCAAAATTTAAACGTACATCTTCAACCCTTGAAACCCTTTGCTATTTTCTAGTTTTATCGACTCTTTACTCAATTGACACCTTTTGTGATGTCAGATGTCAGGGGATTTTTGCTTGGATATCATAGAGTTTTTCATTCTGACTCTACAGAAGCACCACACAAAGGTTGTACAAAGCTCTCTGCTTATCCAAATGAGACATTAATGAGAATTTGGCTAAGCCTGACCACTCTGAGATCCATGGGCTTTATTCCCTTTTCACTTCTGTGATGCTTTTCACTTGCTGTGAGACAGCAAAACTCTATTGCATTGGCACAGGCAATACTCCTAACCCTCCCAACTGTCTTAAAAAGTGTATGTCATTGGTCAGTAGAGGAAATGGAAGGAAGAGTTCCATATTCTTATTGTGGTTCAAAACAGAACCCAACTAAAGAGAGTAAATATTTTAGGTTTTGCAGGCCACATACAGTCTCTGTCACATATTCCTCTTTGTTTTTGTTTGTTTACAACTCTTTAAAAATTTAAGAACCAGTCTTAGCTCTGAGGGCCATACAAACACTGGCCTCTAGTGGGATTTGGCTCATGGACTGTAGTTTGAGAACCCCTGCTATATCAAAGAACTTACAAATGTAGCAACGGCTCCAACAAAATTGAAAAAAACAAACCACTTAAATACAAGTCGCAGCCATTTGAGAAGCAAAGTTGCTGATTAAACAGCTATTAGAATCTCAAAATCAACATTAAACGTCTTGCTAAAAGCAGGCACATTCAGTAAAAAGGACCAGAAAATGAGTTATTTCATAGCAGAACTTATTGTCCCAAACAGCAGGTTACATAGTTGGTGAGACCCTAATAATATGATCAGGTACAATTATTGTAAGAAAAATGCTGGGACAAAATGCAGTACGAGAAATTGAAAAGGTTTCACACTGTCAAACAGTGTGATAAGTTGAAGTACAGTTGTTCCTTGGTATCCATGGGGGATTGGTTCCAGGACCTCCCCATGGATATCAACATCCACAAATGCTCAAGTCCCTTATATAAAATGGTGTAATATTTGCATACAACCTAGGCACAACCTTCCAAATACTCCAAATCATCTTTAGATTACTTATAATACCTAATATAAAGAAAGTGCTATGTTAATAGTTATAGATACAATGTTAATGCTATGTAAATAGTTGCTGGCATGTGACAAATTGAAGTTATGTTTTTTGGAACTGTCTGGAAATTTTTCCAAATGTTTTTGATTTGCGGTTGGTTGAATCCACAGCTGTGGGACCCACAGATGTGGAGGGCTGACTGTATTGATGACATGTTACATGATTTTGAAGAGGTTTCGTGAAACAAATTGAAAGACCACATGGCTTCTTTATCTAGACTGAGTCCGCAGATTTCACCAATAAATGTGATACTGCAACATTGGTAAGATTTGCAAATAGCTGTGAAATTCAAGAACACAAAGAATTGCCCATAACAATCAAAGGCCAGGACATAGATAATATTTGGCCTTCATATCTATAAACAAAAGGTCTGTCTTGGAAGAACAGCGTTGATTTCTGAACTGATGGAGCCTTGTCAATTGTTGGTTTTGATCTTTTTTTCCTCATGAATTTATTTATTTATGTATTTTTGGCTGCGTTGGGTCTTCATTGCTGCCTGTGGGCTTTCTCTAGTTGTGGCGAATGGGGACTCCTCTTCATTGCGGTGTGCGGGCTTCTCATTGTGGTGGCTTCTCTTGTTGTAGAGCACAGGCTCTAGGTGCATGGGCTTCAGTAGTTGTGGCACAGGGGCTCAGTTACTCCGCGGCATGTGGGATCTTCCTGGACCAGGGCTCGAACCCGTGTCCCCTGCACTGGCAGGTGGACTCCTAACCACTGCACCACCAGGGAAGCCCCTCAATGGGTGGTTTTTTTTTTTTTTTTTTTTTTTTTTTTTTTTTTTTGCGGTATGCGGGCCTCTCACTGTTGTGGCCTCCCCCGTTGCGGAGCATAGGCTCCGGACGCGCAGGCTCAGCGGCCATGGCTCACGGGCCCAGCCGCTCCGCGGCATATGGGATCCTCCCAGACCGGGGCACGAACCCGTATCCCCTGCATCGGCAGGCGGACTCTCAACCACTTGCGCCACCAGGGAGGCCCTGCGCCACCAGGGAGGCCCTCAATGGGTGGTTTTATGAGCACTTTGGTATCTTGTTAAAATTTCCTCGCATTGTCACAACACACTGTCTTCTTCACAGAGAAGTACTGTTGTCAAACACTCTTAGAAATAAAATGAAAGAAAGTTTTGGATGATGCTACAAAATGGCTTTGATATATAAAGGCTAATTAACTTGAGAATATTTGAAACTGTAGGAAAATCTGGACAAAGACCACATATTCTGCTATACATAGAAATTTAGTGGCTTACCAGAGGAAGAGTTTTCAGTAGAGTTCTTGAGCTGATAGGTGAAATTTAGAAGTACTTTCAAGGTAAATTGGCCAGATTTTGTTAAGTGCTTTGAAGATGAACAGTGGCTGCAGAAAGTAGCCTTCTCCGCAGATACTTTTCATCGTGTGAACTAGCTGAACACGTTTCTGTAAGAAAGCGTTTTGCCTTCAAATGACAAGACGCTTGAATTTAAAAGGTAACTGAGAGGGATTTCTGATTCAGGTAATGATGGAATAAGACCCTCCTGGAAAACTCCCCTGCAGTAAAAAACTATAAAACCTGGACATAAAGCAAAAAGCAATGACTTGAGGCACTGGAGGGAGAAGAGAAGCAGACAGAAACTGGTGAGAAATGAATACTTGGAGGAGGGGAGCTGTATAGTAAGCTCCTTGTATCTGTGGCTTTTAGCCTGGGTGCATGGCCAGCACATGTTGGTGAAGGTGTCAGGAGAAAAATCCATGGTCTCTCTGACAGGGTAATCCACAGATGATGGAGAGAGTCGGAGATTCCCTGAAGAGAAAGAGATAGAGAGGACTTTCCCAAATTCTACTAGTTTCTCTGACTAATTCCTGAACCACACACACATGAAACAGACTCAAGGTATCTTAGCTAAAGATAGATGATGCCAACTGAGACTGGAGTTGCTGTTCAAGGAACAGAGTTGCATAAGCAAAAGAAAACCACTTATTAGAGAAAAACAACAAAATCAAGAATTTACACAACTATTCACAAAGTCCAGGATAAATCCAAAATTTCCCAACAAAACTAACCAAGAAAATGGAACACATCCTCAAGAGAAAAGAAAATCAACTGAATCAGAACTTGAGAGGAACTAGATATTAGAGTGAGCAGAGAAGGACTTTTAAACAGATATTATAATGATTTTCAATGAGATAAAACAAAGTATGAGCTCAATAAATGAACAAAATTGAAAATTTCAAAAGCAAAAGCAAAACAAAACCCCAAAACCAAATGGACAATATTTGAATGAAAAAATTCAGTATTTTTTGAAAAATACAATATTTGAAAAAAACATTTACTGAGCGGTCTTGACAGCTGGATGGAGATGACAGAATAAGTGAACTCAAAGAACAATAGCAATTTTCCAATGTGAAGAATGAAAGAAAAAAGACTGGGAAAAAAAGCACAGAACCTTTAATATAAATATCAAGTATTCCAACATATGTGTAATAGGAATCCCAGAAGAAGAGAGAATAAAGTTCAATAAAAATGACAAAAAAATTTCCCCCAGTTTGATAAAAGACAGAAATTTGTGGATAGAACATGCTCAGAGGAATAAGCGTAAATAAGCATAAATGGGATACGCATAAACAATCCCACACTGAGGCATATCATGGTCAAAGTGGTGAAGACCAAAGATAGGACAGCAAGTCTTCAAAGCACCAAAAGAAAAATAACACATTCTTTACAAGGGAACAATAATTTAATTAATGGCTAAGTTTTCATCAGAAACCATGGAGAATGGAAGAGAGTGGAACAACATCTCTAAAGTGCTGAAAGAAAAAAAATTGTCAGCTCAGATTCTATAACCAGAGAAAATATCCTTTCAAGAATAAAGATATTTTTAGATGAACTAAGACTAAAAGTATCATCACCAGCAGACTTCAACATGCTAAAGGAAGTTCCTCAGGCTGAGGGTAGTCACAAAAGAATGAATAACATAAAAATTGTAAATGTAAAGAATAATTTTTCTTTGCTTTTTTCCTATTAATTGGTTTATATGAATCACCTAACTAAAGAAAAAATAGAATGGTGTCTTGTGTAATTTATAACAAATGGAGATGTATGATGTATGTATATATGTATGTATGTATGTTATGTATAATAAATCATGGAGGGCATATGGAAAAAATGGCTCCATGGTTTCTGTATTTTATTTGAGTGGTACCATATTAATTAAGTGGGCTATGAGAACTTAAGGATGTATATTGCAATCCTAGAGCAGTTACTAAATTATTATAATTCCTGAAAAGAAGTAAAAAGCTAGAGAAAAATATAATGTAACATCAAGACATTGGGTGTTAAAAAATAAAAGGCAGTTCCCACCTCTAAGAGATGGGAAACAAATGAAATAAGCCATACAATTACCCCAGGTAATTGTCAAAGAGTTTTAGGCAATGGTGCAGTGAAAGGGAAGCCAGAAAGAACCCAGCTGCTCCCTGAGTTGAGGACTCAGGGCTGGGAGAGTGGAGACATCTGCCTCAGAAGTCAGGGAAAAAAAAACAGTCCTGGACTAAACACTGCTCTGCTTCCACCTAAGAAAGCTTAAAAGCAACCCTGAAAGGATCAAACTGTTGTCAAGTAACCAAACTGTGTCTAAGAACAAAGATCAAGAATATTTATAGGAATACAGATTAAACAAGTTAAAATTAACATTACCTGGCAGGTGTATTAATTTTCTATTGCTGCACAGCAAATGACAGCAAACTTTCTGGCTTAAGACAACACCCATTTATTACCTCACAGTAATGTAGGTCAGAAGTTTGGGCAGGGCTCAGTTGACTTCTTTGCTCACCATCTTACAAATTAGTAATTTGTTGGCCAGGGCTGTGGGCTCATGTGGGGCTCAGGGTCCTCTTTCACATTCATTTGTCTACTGGCAGAATTCATTTCCTTGCAGCTATAGAATTCATGGAGATTTCAACGTCTTCAAGGCCATCAGAAACACACTTCTCTGACTTCCTTTGTCTCTGTCCTCTAGATTCCTTCTAAGGGCACACCTAAATAGGTCAGGCCCACAAAAGACAATTTATCTCTCGGTTAATTCAAATGATTTGGGACTTAAATTTCATCTCTTTCAATATGTAATGTAATCACAAGAGTGATATTCTTTCATCAGGCAAGGGGATTATAAAATGGTGTTGGTCATTGGAGTCATCTTACAATTGTGCCAGCTACACTAGGCATGTAAAGAAATAGAAAAATATGACCCATAATGATGAGAAAATTCAATGGACTGAAATCAACTTAGAATTGATACAGATGATAGAATTGGTAGAGTGGGATATTTAAACAGCTATTATAGCTATATTCTATAAATTCACAAATCTAGAGGAATGATTGAACACGTTAAATAAGACATAAAACAATCCAAATGTAGCTTCAAATGATGAAAATTACAATGACTGAGATTAAAAGTACACAGGATGGAATTAACAGCAGATCAGACATTGCAGAGGAAAAGACTAGTAAGTTTAAAAACAAATCTTCACAGGGCTTCCGTGTTGGCACAGTGGTTAAGAATCTGCCTGCCAATGCAGGGGACACGGGTTTGAGCCCTGGTCTGGGAAGATCCCACATGCCTCGGAGCAACTGAGCCTGCGAGCCACAACTACTGAAGCCTATGTGCCTCAAGCCCATGCACCTAGAGCCTGTGCTCTGCAACAAGAGAAGCCACGGCAATGAGAAACCTGCGCACCACAATGAAGAGTAGCCCCCACTCGCAGCAACTGGAGAAAGCCTGCACGCAGCAATGCAGCCAAAAATAAAATTATAAATTTATAAAAAAACAAAAAACAAATCTTCATAAATAATCCAAAATAAAACATGCAAAGAAAAGAAGAATAAACAGAAAAATGGGAAAACTTCAGTAGACTTAACATCAGTGTAATTGGAGTCCCCAGATTTAGAAGGGAGAGCAGAAAAGAAAATTTGAGGAAACAATATTTGAGGAAATACTGTTAAACGTTTTCAAAATTTGATAAATACTATAAATTCATGGATCCAAAAAGCTCCA
Source organism: Mesoplodon densirostris (assembly GCF_025265405.1). Classification (NCBI taxonomy): domain Eukaryota; kingdom Metazoa; phylum Chordata; class Mammalia; order Artiodactyla; family Ziphiidae; genus Mesoplodon; species Mesoplodon densirostris. Next base: position 18,118,100 of record NC_082669.1, read on the forward strand.
TGATCCTCAAGTATAAGAAACATGATGAAAATTACACCAAGACATTTTAACCTTATATCATTAAATCCCATGATAAAGAGAAAATCTTAAAGCCATCCAGAGCAAAAAACATATATATATATATATATATATATATATATATATATATATATATAGAGAGAGAGAGAGAGAGAGAGAGAGAGAGACAGAGAGAGAGAGAGAGAGAGAGAGAGGAGTGAGGTTAAAAATGACAGCAGATGCCTTGGAAATAATGCATGGGAGAAGTCAACGGAGCAGTACCTTTAAAGTACTGAAAGAAAAACCCTGACAAGCTAGACTTCTGTACTCAGCAAAACTATATTTCAAAATTTAAAAAGGTAAAATAAAGCCTTTGCTTCAGATATACAAAAGCTGGAAGAATTTATCTCCAGCAGCGTTTCACTAGAAGATATTTTAAAGGAAATCCTTCAGGCAGAAAGACAAGAATGCCAAAAGGAAATCTGGATCTACACCAAGAAATCATGAACACTGGAAATGGTAACTAGGTGAATAAATAGAAAAGACTTTTCATTATTTAAATTTGTTTGGGAGATTGCTGACTGCTTAAAGCAAAAATAATAAAAATAGATCATAGGGTTTCTAACATACAGAAGTAAATGTATGACGAGAACAAGAAAACCAACAGAGGAGAAATAGAAACCCTTAAAAGGTTCTCATATTGTGAGTGAAGTGGCACAGTATCACTAGAAGGTAGACTGTGGAAGGAAGTTAAATATGGATACTGTAAACCCTTAAACAACAACAACAAAAAATTAATACAAGTAATTATAGATAGTAAACCAACAACAGAGATGAATGGATTCATAAAAATACTCAATCTAAGAGAATACAGAAAAATTGGAAAAGGGGATAAAGAACAGATGGGAAAATCGAAAATAAACAGCAAGATGATAGATTTAAACCCAATCATATCAATAAACAAATTAAATGTAAATGATCTAAACACCCTAATTAAAAGGCTGAGATTGTCAGATTGGATATGAAAGCAAGATCCATCTATATGCTGCCTAGATGAAACCCATGTTAAGCTTCAAAATATAAAATGGATTATAAGTATAAGGATGGAATTAGATATACCATACTAACATTAATTCAATTCAAGCTAGAGTGGCTATATTAACAGCAGAGAAAGTCAATTTTAAAAAGAGAAGAATAGTGCTAGGATAAAGAGGGTCATTTCGTAATGATAAAAGGGTCATCAAGAGGATATAACAATTGTAAATACTTATGCACCCTAAAACAGAGCTTCAGAAATGCATAAAGCAAAAACTGATAGAACTGAAAGGAGTAACAGACTAATTTGCAATACAGCAAGAGATTTCAAAATCCCCTGAAAAAACTGATAGAACACTAACACCCAACTAACCTAATTGATCTTTTTATAAACCGTCACCCACAACAACAGATTACACATTCTTTTCAATTACACACACAAAAAATTTATCAAGGCAGAACAAGTTCTAGGCCATAAAAAGGTCTTCATAAGTTTAAAATGATCCAAATTATACTAAACATATACTCTGACCACACTGGAATTAAATTAGAAATCATTAGAAATCTATGTGGAAAAGCCCAAAATATTAAAAACTAACACACTACTACATAACTCATGGGACAAAGGAGAAATCAAAAATGAAATTACAAAGTATTTTGAACTGAATAAAGATGAAAACACAACATATCAAAATCTGTGGGCTGCATCTGAACGGAACTTAATGTAAAAGTTATAGGACTAGACACCCATATTAGAAAAGAAGGAATCAAATCACTGACTTCAGCTTGAACCTTAAGACATTAGAAGAGGAGCAGATTAAGCTTCAAGTAAGCAGAGGAAAGGAAGTAAAAATGATTAGAGCATTAATCAATGACTTAGCAAACAGAAAAATAATATGATATAATCAATGAAACCAAAAGCATATTCTTAGAGAAGGTCAATAAAGTCAATAAACTTCTAGACAGACTGATCAGAAGAAAAAGTGAAGATACAAATCACAAACATCGGGAATGAAAGTGGTGACATAACTACAGATCCTAGTTATCAAAAAGATAAAAAGAGAATATTATCCATTATCTCAATACATTTGATAACTTCCATGAAACAGACAAGTTCTTTGATAGACACAACTACCAAAGTTCACTTAAGAAGAAATGAAAAACTTGAATACCTCCATCTATGTCAAAGAAATTGACCTTGTAGTTAAACTCTTCCAACAAAGAACACTGCAGCACCCCATGTCTTCACTGGTTAATTCTACCAAATATTTAATGAAGAAATAATATCAATTATACTCAAGCTCTTCCAGAAAAGTAAAGAGGAAATAATTCCCAACTCATTCTGTGCTCTAATGAAACAGTCTTACCCATGTATATTTTTACAGTTTTGTGTATATTTCTGTAGGATAAATTTTAGAAGTGGAGTTGCTCATTCAATTAGAAACAATGTAAGGGTAAGATCTTTCAGCCAAAGGCAGACAGCCCCTAAGTTCTGTTTGTCAGAGAGGGTCCTGTTCTTTCCAGCAGCCACAGCAAAGAAAGGAACAATGATTCACAGGATTTAATGTACCCTTAAGGAGAGACCTTCAAAGGAAAAGCTGTCTTTGGGGAAATCAGTGGAATAAGCACCAAAGAGAAGCAAAGCTCAATCAGTTCAGGTGAGAGTCGACCTGTTATAAAGAGAGAAGACCCGACTCCTCTCCTATTCTTCAGGAACAATAGTTGCAGTTTTCTGGAAAGAACCCAGGCTGGAGGAAGGTCTCTGCTATCCACCAGCCTGACAGCACACATCCTGTGGAAGAACTTTAGGGTCACACAGCTTTCCCGCATATAGGGGAGGTCTGAGGAGTGTGGAGGTGTGAAAACAAAGACCGAAGGTAGTCAAACCACCTTATCAGTATCAAACATCCTAACAGTGAGGTCTGACCATGAACCAGACACTGCGCTCCATGCTTTCCATAAATTATAATATTGAACTCTCACCATACTTCCAGCAGGAGGTATCATTATGCCTGTTTTATGGATGACGAACCAGAGGAACAGAAAAGTTAAGTAACTTGCCCATGGTCACACTAGGTCATGCTAGGAAATGGGCAGTCTAGGACTTAAATCCAGACCTGGCACGGAAAGCAACTACTAAGTGTGTTCTGAATGAGATGCCCAGACGTGCAGATTAGGACAGGACAGGGACTTTGACAGTGAGGGGTCTGGAGTAACGCTACAGCAACCTGGTAAGGGCAAGGGGTCAGAGCCTCACCAGCATTCAGAGTAAGAACAGGTGTCCAAGGTGTGCCTGCCCTGATACTCCAAGTCTGGAAAAGGGCCACATAAACTCTTGTCACCTGTCAGGAGCCAGGAAGCGAGGTTGCAGTGAAGAGACTGGGCTCATTTTTCCATCAATGAAAAGAAAGAGAGGGTCTGCCCTTTTGACTGACCTTCCCTCTATTGTTTGCCCATCTGGGTCGTGGAGGACATACACTCTGAGGGTTCGTGACTAGACCACCACTCTGGGGATTACTAAGCCATCCTCTGTATGTAGCCACAGGAAGACCTCACTGTCTTTTGAAATGTTGCAGCCCTCACTGCTCATTTCTTAAGAGTCATGGCCAAATCATTCTGTGACAGTTTACTAAACGCCTACACTTCTCAACGAGGAAACAACTACAGCAGGATGGAGCTCTGCTTTGCGGCTACAATAAAAGGCACATCCCTATTTTTTTTTTTTTTTCTGTTTTGGAGATAACTGTGATGGGACCAGAAGAGTCACTAATTTTTAATGCCACTGAAGGCAAAATCTACGGTGCATGATCATAACAGTCATTGCATCATTACTGCTTTGCTAATTTAAAAGCAAGAAGAAGGTTAACATAAGCTCTTTTACTTTTCTTTAATAGGTCTTTATTGGAATATAATTGCTTCACAACACTGCATTAGTTTCTGTTGTACAACAAAGTAAATCAGTCATATGTATACATATATCCCCATATCCCCTCCCTCTTGCGTCTCCCTGTCCCACGTCTCTAGGTCATCGCAAAGCACCGAGCTGATCTCCCTGTGCTATGCGGCTGCTTCCCACTAGCTAACTGTTTCACATTCGGTCGTGTATATATGTCCATACCACTCTCACTTCGCCCCAGCTTCCCCCTCCCCACCGAGCCCTCAACTCCATTTGTAGATGTATGTCTACGTCTTTATTCCTGCCCTGCCACTAGGTTCATCAGTACCTTTTTAAAAAATTTGATCAACTATTAATTCATTTCACAAGGATTTATAGGGTGAGGGCCAGGCTCTTTGCTAAGTGTTGCAGGTACAGAAATGAGGGTTGATGCCCTAAATTTCACACAAAAGATCTGGCAAGCCTGTGAATTCAAATGGAAAGGTAATTCGGCAATCCAGAGGATCACATCATGTTTTTAGTTGGCAGCTCCCTCTGCTCTAGAGTTGCGAGGGATAAGAATTTCTTTTTGCACACTCACAGAAAGTCCCTAGTTTCAGTTCAAGGCATGAGCCCATAGTTCAGTCATTGGTCATTCCTTTCTTTAAGCTTCTCAGTCCTTAAATGATTCCATCATCCTCAAATTTCTCATGCCCTTCAAACCATATTATGGTGGCAGCAATTTGGTTTCCCCAAAGCCATGTCTTCAATGGATACTTGACTCCTGGTGACCACAGATATTAATTCAGTTTACAGCTCCTCTCCCACATGACCCAGGCTGTCAGTTAACCCATCTCTGGATAGCGATGGGATCTGTAGTTGTTCTCAACAACTAAGACAGAGAACCAGTCTCACATTCTATGTTTGTTGGTTGCAACCCACTCCTGGAACCAAGTTCTTTCATCAGGGTTCTCGGTTGCAAAACCCAGAAACACTCTCTGGTTAATTTAAAAGGAAAAATGCTATATTAGTTGAATATTTGGTAGCTCCTACAGATCATGAGAAGACCAGAGAACTGGGTTTAGAAAATGGATAGGAATGGAGGTTGGGCAGCTGAGATAAGCAGAATCTGTTTCTAATGTTAACACAAGCACTACCCACCACCTCTCCTGGAGCCTGGCTGCCACTTCTACCACAGGTACAAATCCTAAACATTCCCTACTTCTTTGTACCATTTAAACTCAGTTTCAGGGAGAAGCAGCTGATGGGCCAAACCCAGGTCTAGCACCCAAGCCCTAGCATCCAGGGGACCAAGAGAACAAGTAAATGGACCCTCACCAAGACTCAAGCAATGGCAGTGTCTTCAACACAGAAAGGGGTTCAGTCAAAAATGACAAATTTCTTCTATAGTTAATTAGACAGGAAGTAACCTGACCCATATGAATATTAGAAAAGAGCTTGGACGATGGATTGTAATGATGTGTGACTAGATGGGGACTGATAGGAAGTGCCTTTTGAACCCAGAATAACAGGGCTTGATGATTTATTGGTTGTGAAGGGTGAGAGGGAGAGAAGGAGAGCATGGAATCTGGTCCCACTCTCAGGTTTCTGGCTAGGATGATTAGGTGATTGCCTATGTTGTTGATCTCACGAACACATCAAGAACTGGGGCTAGATCCTAGGTCCCTAACTCTAGGATAGGCAGTATGGTGTAACGGTTAAGAGACTCTGAGTACAGTCTTCTTGGGTTCAACTCCTAGCTGACCACTCCCCAGCTGTATGATTTTGGATGTGTGACTTAACCACTCCACGCTTCGGCATCCTCATCTTAAAACGGGGGTCGTCATAATATCTGTCTAATGAGTGGTTGCCAGGCTGAATGAGCATAAATATGTAAAGCATTTAGAACGGCACCTGACACTATTCAGTGCTCGGTAAATGTTAGTTTCTATTGTTAGCTATTATCCATTCACTGCTCACTCCAATTAATTCAATGAGTTTGGGGGGTTCGCTATATCCCTATGAAAGGTTGATCTGAAAAAAAAAGAGTTGTATTTAGCAGTTCGGGTTTACTGGTCATGCTGTCCACCATGGTGGAATGTAAACCAGCCTGAGGGCAGCCACTTACAGCTATTCATAAAGTGAGACTGAGTAGCCACTTTGTGTAAGACAAGGTTCCTGAGCATGTTGATCAGAAACCAAGAAAATGACCTCTGCAGATCTGAGACTGTGTCTTCTTCATATTCTAATTTCACCTTCAGAAACCACTAAATTACAAGTCACTTATAACAGGGGAATGACACAGCATTTTGAAACCACTACTCTATCATGAGCCAGCCAAACAGGTTTCTTACATAACAAGAGCTCTGGCATCTCACCCAGGCTTGGCTCTTTGCCAGGTCCTCCATCTCCTAGAGAAAGGTACGGAGATATTTGGACAGCCAGGTCTGAACCACGCTTAGGACACAGGGCAGTGTGCAGGCCAAGGCAGTGGGAGGCCAGTTCTACTCTGGCTTCGAGAGACTCTGGAATATTCGAGGTTGAATGCAAGTGGAAGGCAAATGCTTAGATATCCCTTGTGTTTCCAACTCCATCAGGGCATACCTGGGGGAGCTTCAGGTCTAGGCCTTTCTGGAGCCAATGGGACCTTCAGAACTTGCAAATCTCCAGGAGTTTCCTGAAGGGTCTTCAGGTCTATATCAGCTCATAAAGGTTAGAACTACCCTCAAGCACCTTTCCTGATGCCCAGAACCAAGAGAAGCTGGGTGTAGCACTTCCACCCCCAATTGCACAGCAGGTCTGAATTTCCTAAAGGAAGAAAGAACCCAGGGCCGAGAAAGATAAAGATAAGCTTTCAAGCTGGAAAATCAATATCCTTCTCTGTAGACTAATGCAAAAACAAACTAAAAATTTACCAAAACTTTCGGCATTAAACATTCTATTCATTTTCATTCTGAACTGCTAGGATAATCATAGGACATTTGTATTGCATACGAGCTCTGGCTGGAAAGAGCTAGTCAGTTCTATAAAATATACAATCTCTCTACTTTTCTGAGTTCTCTTACTCAGACATAATTGGCTTTGAGACTGGATGGTTCCTCAATTGTTTTGTATGATCTAAAATTTGGAGGGTTTTTATGTTACAAAAATTATCAGCATAATGCTATTTTTGATAGTGCTCTGAAAAAGTGAAACAGAATTTAAGCCTCATATCAAGAGAAAAAATTCTCCATTTTATGAAGCTTTTTCTTGCGGTTTTAGGGGAAAGAATCTTATTGAACAGGTAAGATATTTCTAAATACCTTAATAATGAGGATTGCTACCACTTCTTATCAGGTACTGGCACTTTGCATACGTTATCTCTAATTCTCATAATAAACCTGAAAGGTAGAGATTATTGCTCCATTACAGAGATGAGGAAACTTGGGTTCTGAGAGTTTATTTTGGCTAGGAAGATGCAGACTTGCTACCTACCACAAAGCACTAACTCTTTTGATTGTACCGTGACGTCTCTTCCAAAGAAAGGAAATTGTCCTAGAGTGAAGGTGTCTTCTGGTCTAGCTAATTCAGAACAGACCCAAACCTTCACTAGAAACTTAATTCACCATTTTGCCAAATGGTAGGTATTTTAGGTATTTTTGAGGTGGAATCATACTTCCTTTAAGGGTCGAGGTTTTGTGTTTTGTTTCTATTTTTTGTTTTTGTTTTGCTTCAGTGCAATCAATCAGAGGAGGCATGCAAACAAAACTTTTCTGATAAAAGCTGTTCACTTCTCACATTTCACTGAGGTGCCAAGTTGCCTTCAAGAGTGAAAAAAGCTATAGATCAAATCATTAGAAGGTCAGTCTGCACAAAGCTGTCCATGACCTGCCATCTCATTTGCTGATCGGTGCCCATTGTAACATCTCCTTACTATATTTTGAGGGGTCCCTGTGGGCAGAATCTGCATGCAGGAAGCTAAGTGTTGAGTAGACTCACTCCAAATGCTTATACTTCAGAAGAGTGAAGGGTGGGATTTGCGTCACCATTCAGCCATTGGACCTCTTGCCTGACTTTTGGACGCAGCCTTTTCTGGCTAAAAGACCTGACTTCTGGAGCATCACTCCAGCTCCTAGTCATTGACAATACAAGAAAACTAAAGACAGAGCTGCTTTTACACTAGGCACAAGCATCAAGAAGGAAACAGAAATTGGCCACAAGTAACCAGCATATCAATTTTGGGAAGAGCAGTGATCTTATATTCAGACAGGCAGTTCAGTGTAGATGGAGAGGGATGAGAAGATGCTGTCCAAGGTTTTTCCCTCGTCTGGCTCCCTTACTCAGATGCAACTGTGCCTGAAATCCACCCTTAGGCAGGCTTTCTTGAGCTTAAGCTGTTCTTCTCTAGAAGTCACCTCTTTAAAAGGCAAATGCCTAAGGAGAGGAGAACATGACTTTATTTTACAGCCTTTGCATGGCTGTTACCACACAACTTCTTAGGAAAAAAGGAATCAAAGGCAAATCACCTCATCTCTTGTTCCTCAGCTTCCTTGTTTGCAAAATGACAAGGGTGTGAATTAAGAAAGTTTTAATTTACGTTCCCACTTTATGACTTATTCGGACTCCCAGAATTCAGACAATATGAAGGCACTGGTAACTCAGGGAAAAGGGAGGGGAAAGCCTCACAGGCATGAAATCCAGCTAGTAGGTTGTAATCCGCATTCATTTTTTGTAATGGAAGAGAATAGAGAATACAGATTCCATTGCATGTAAAAAGGTAGGTATTGTTTTGTAAATTTTATATATATATACTATTCATTGAGCTGGAAACTCTCTTGTCTCTTCCTTTCTCTCATTTTCCTTATCTTCTGTCTTATCACTCCCCTTGATCTTTTCATGTCCATCCCCCTGACTAGATTTTGTACTCAACAGGAACTCCCACAAGTCTTGGCAGTTACCTTGTCCTAAAAGGAATGAAGGCCTTTGCAGGGTAGTTTTGCTATATACTAACAGCAAGGGTGGGAAGGACTGAAGAATATTGTGTGGATCAGAGTCAGTTATTAAAACTTCTTTGACTCATCAATTAATCACTTGATTACAAGCCTTTGAGTTGGTTGGGACTTACTGAGGACTCACTATTTGTAACACCTGACACAGTGTATTTAGAGATTTTCATAAGTGCAACACATGTGGTTTAACCTCAAGAAAGCCTCAAGAAAGTTAAGGAAGAGAGAAATGTCACAATTTTTCCTTTCAAAGAGGAGGTGGCAGACTGTACTTTCTAAAGATGGCCACAACTATATCTTCTAAATGCTCTCATACAGTGTTGTCTTGTCAAATCCCATCAAGACTTGGACTCTATCTCTCAACTTCCTTGAATCTAGATGGGACCAGTGATTACTTCTGACCAACAGAATACAGCATAAATGATGCTGTGCCACTTCTGGGCATAGCACTTAACTGGCTTGACAGCTTCTGCTTCCTGCCTCTTAAAAGCCAGCCAGCATTTAAGAAATAGGAGTACATTCAGACCACCATTCTGTGAGAAATCCAAAGCCATGTGGAGAGGCCCTAGAGGATGAGGTACTGTGTGGAGAGAGAGAGAGAGAGAGAGAGAGAGAGAGAGAGAGAGAAAGAGAAAGAGACACACACACCAAGGTGCCAGACTCATGAGTAGGAAGCCATATTGAAGGTGGATCCTTCAGCCCTATCTGCCCCAGCTGATGCTGTGTGGACCACAGACTAAGCACCTTGCTGAGCCCTTCCTGAATTCCTGACCCACACAACTGTGAGTGAGATAAAATTATGTTTTAAGCCACTGCATTTGGGGATGGTTTGTTATGTGGCATAGATAACTGGAACAAAGGGCAAGGACCCATATTCATGTAATGCTTCTAAGTATCTGGTTGCAGCCGTGTTGAGTGCTTTATGTAAGTGCAGAGAGTTTTGGGTGATAAGAACCCCAGAGTAGATGCTCTGGGCATACTCAGCACCCTTGGAAAAGCTAGCCTTCAAATAAGAGGTAACTTATACCTATTCAAGATTGAAAAGGATGTCACAGTCAGATGCTAGTGATTTCTAGCATCACTAGGAGAAGTCTGGCATGGAGAAAGAAGACCCAGGATCATTACCAAAACTTATAAAATCCCTTCACCATCTTCAGCTCTCAGCTCCCTACACCTAAAGAAATCAATTCTTGGAATCCTTTTACTTCCTGGCTATGGAGGAGCCAGACATTTTTTTCCCTCCAATGACTCTTTCATTTCCCTCCAAAATTGTATGTACCTTGAATCCTGAGAAAAATCAGACTTCAATCAAATATCACTACAATAAGCACATGAACTATAATGCACTACAAGAAAGTTAAAATGCTACAGCCTTGTATGTTAAATCCTCAAGGAAACACAATTCAAATAATCCATATTTACTTAATGCCCAGTTTATATTTCTTCCAGAAACACATTCTGTAGCTTGCACTACAAAAAAAAAAAAAAGAAGATTGTTGTTTTCTTTTGTCTCATCTCTGGCATCCTTTGTGTTGGGTTTGCAAACAGCTTCCAGATGAAATCTGTGTGTTTCTGAGTTAAGACGGAAGCAGGTAACTCCACAAGGGGGGCCCTATGTCACATTGCTTTGTGACATGTGTGCAACCACTATTGGACCTGTGCTTTCTTCCAGAAACCTCTAGGTATGCTAGGTTATATTTGTAGCCTACCCAGCTGTCATTCCCCACCTTACTTCTTTGATAAGAGACTCTGATTTTTTTTTAATGTATCAATAGTTAGTGATCATCTCCTTCATTGGGAGACCAGGCAGGTGGGGAAGGAGGTGACTCTTGATTAAGTGAATGAATCAAAGTTCATCCTTCTTGTCAGTATTTGGTTCAAGAGTGGATATGTGACACAGTTCTGGTGCATGAGGGCCAGCAGTCGGATGTGGGACTTTGGGAAAAGTTTCCTATCTTTTTGATAGGCCTCCAAGGAAGACGTGTTCTCCATTCCTGTCCCGTTGTTTGGATACTATGTGAAGGTGTGATACCTGCAGCCACCATCTTGTCCACCATGAAGGGAGCCAGTCCAAAGGGAAAGTCAGTGTGCTCATGGGCGTTTTTTCACAGAGAGAAAAAAATCTCTATCGTTCATTGTATTATGAGCTGCTGAGTTAACCTACCTCGGAACTTGGCTAACTCTGTGCTTCTTGGCATGTGAAAGAATGTTTTCTTTCCTTGCTCAAGTCACTTTTAGTTGAATTTTCTCTTACTTGCAACTTAAAGCAAGTCATTATTCTTAATATTAGTTAAGAATAAGAAATAACAAATGACTAAGTGCATACTAAAGGGGAAAACACCTTTGGCATCGGGGAGACAAAACTGTTGCATACTTCTGGATGGGTAAGGCTTCAGGCACATGCGTTGGGCTGTGAACTGCCTTTGGGAAGTCCATGTTGGTTAGTACAGCAAAGGAAGCCTCCTTAGGAGCACCTGAATTGACCTCAGTTTTGAAGAGCTCAAAATAAGGGAGTCAAGGACAAAAAGGCACTGTTACCGCAGTTTCTCTCCAAGGCTTTGTTAGCCCACGAGGAAAATGCAAAGGTTCAGATCTTTATCTGAAAGCCTAGAATGAGGTTGTCCCAGCGTTTGGGAAGAAGATGCATGTGTGTACCTCAGCAGGGATGGAATCCAATGGGGAAGGTAGGGTCTCCATTATTGCAGCACCCAGTCCTGGTGACCCAGAAGGAATGCACATTGACCATGGTTCATCTATGGGATACTAAAGGAACTTCTCTGCACGCAGCTCTGGCTGCCAGAGGGAACTTTCTGGCTTGGGCTGGCGGTCCCCAGAGAGTGGTCCAATGCTACAGGCCTCTTGGATAAGCACAAACCACCTGGCTTGTGGTGGAAACACACTGCCATCAGCTCCTTTGACAACAAGCAGAATGATGAAAACACTCTTGACACTTGGAACTGCTCACCCTTTAATTCATTTGTCGCAGGATAAATGTGCTGCCTTTGGGTTCTAAACCACATACTGATGTATTCCTTGGGATGAAGTAAACGTACATTTTCTCATCTGACAGATAATAGTAACTCCTCAATCAGTAGCAAAGAAAGGCTAAAATGGAAGACTGACCACTTTTCATAGCACCCCTCTCCCCACAGAAGGCAATTTGGGTATGACAGGGGCTTTTAGAAAATGACTGATTTCTCTTAGAAGCTCCTGAGCAAGAGGGAAGTAGCCCCCGGCATCCTGGAGCTGGCCCAGCACTCACAGGTGGGTCTTCGTGTTCCCGCGCTGAACATAAACAATTTCACAGAACATCAACATGAGACAAGGCCACTTTGTGATCCTGACGGATCAAGACAGAAATAAGCGCACTTCATAAAGACGTCTGGAGACAGTCAGAACTTGAACATTGTTCAGGACACCAAGCACCTCCCTCTCTGGGCCGATAGGAGTGGCTGCTGCTTCCTTACCCATCACCGCTTTAGCCTCGCTCTGGTCTGCCCTCCCTCTAGAGGAGATTTATTGAGAGACTGTATGAGTTCTCCAGGGCTGCCATAACAAATTACCACGAATGGGGTGGCTTAAACAACAGACATTTATTGTCTCTAGAGTCTGAAAGTCTGAAGTCAGGGTGTTGGCAGGACGGGTTCCCTCTGGAGGCTCTGAGGGAGAATCCATTCCATGCCTACCTCCTGGCTGCTCGCAGCTGCTGGTAGTTCTTGGTGCTCTTTGGCTTGTAGATGCATCACTCCAATGTCGGCCCCCATGGTCACACTGCCTTCTCCCCGATGTTTCTCCTCTTTGTCTCTGTGTCCTTTCTCCTTTAAGGATTCTTGTCATTGGATTTAGGGCCCACCTGGTTAATCCAGGATGACCTCATCTCTAGAGCCTTTTGTTTAATTATATCTGCAAAGACCCTTTACCCAAATAAGGTAACATTTACAGATACTGGGGATTAGGAATTGGACTTTCCTTTTGGGGGACTGCAGTTCAACCCACTACAGATCCCTAACCAAAGAATTATTCCAGCTTCCTACAGCATCCAGTCCAGGGCAAAGCCTCACTTTCTTAACTCTCTCCAAAATATCTAACACAAACTTAAGACTTCTGTGCCTTTTCTAACACTCTCTTACTGATGTGGTCCACAGTTAACTGTGGCGTCTTCTCCTTCACTGCAGTGAGTAAGGAACCCAACTTGTTCAACTGTTGGAGTGTTCCTGGTGGTCTCTGGCTGGAGGGCATTGATACTCCCTGATACTTAACATTTATTAACCCTAATGTGTCAGGCTCCATGTCAATGCTCAGATGCAAGAATCCACTGAATCTTTGTAGCAGCTCTATGAGTAGGTACTATTCGTCCTCATTTTACAGGTGAGAAAACTGAGGCTTAGAATTAGCATCTTATTGTTCAGGGTCCTCCAGAGAAACAGAACCAAAAAGAGAGAGAGGGAGAGAGGAGAGAGAGAAAGAGAAGGCTTATTATTTGTTATAAAGATACTGGCTCATGTGATTATGGAGTCTGAGAAGTCCCAAGAGCCGCAGTTGGCAAGCTGGAGAGCCAGGAAACCAACAATTTAGTTCCAGTCTGAGTCTGAATCATAATCACTCAAAATCCATGGTTTACGGGAGAGCCAATGGGATCATTCCAGTCCTAAGGCTGGCAGGCTCAAGACCCAGGAAGAGCCAATGTTTCAGTTCACCCTAAAGGCAGGAAAAAAGCTAATGCCCCAGGCCTAAGGCAGTCAAGTGGAAGAGCCTCTCTTACTGAGAGGAGAGTCAGACTTTTTGTTCTATTTAGGACTTCAACTGATTGGATGAGGCCCACCCACAGTAGGGAGAACAATCTGCTTTTCTCACTCAACTGCTTTAAATGTTAATCTCATCCAAAAACACTCTCACAGAATCACCCAGAATAATCTTTGACCAAATATCTGGGCACCCTGTGGTCCAGTCAAGTTGACCCAAGAAATGAACCATCACAGCATCTTTCCCAAGATCTCACAGCTGGTAGTTGGTGGAGCCAGATTTCAAACCCAGGGCTATCTGTCCCTCAAGTCCACACTCTGCCATAATGCTTCCCCATTCTCTCCCTTTTCACAGGTGGGCTTCCTCCAGAAACAATCTACAATGGATTCTGTACTAATTCTCACTGATCGTAGAGTCTGAACCACACAGTTTAGAACTGAATTACATGCTGTCTTATGTTTTTGCTGTTGTTTCACAGATGGTTTTCTCATCTTTCCCATTAGATTTTAAGGAATTTGGTAATAAGGACTATGTCTTAAGCTTTAATAATAGCTAATGTTATTGAGCACTTATTATGGACCAGGCACTTTACATGTATTTATCCATTTAATACTCAAAACAATGCCATTAGGTAGCTACCTCTATTATCACCATTTTACAGATGAGAAGACTACAGCCCAGATACTGACCCACCTACACAAGTTTACAGGGGCAGGAAATGAAGCAAGGGTTTGAACCCAGGCAATCTGGCCCCAGAGTTGTGCTCTTAACATCCCTGTGCTGTGCTTTTTGTATCCTTTCCCCTCAGTTGGCCCCCATTCCCAATGGGTGCCACACATAGGCACCCAGGGACTCTCTTTAGGGAGTTGATTTCAGGGTAAAAGAGCTCCCTGAGCAGCTAAACAGCTTTGAGGTTGGCTGACCAAGTGTGTGGGTGGAGTCTTGTCTGCAGGGTGCACCTGGATTGTGGTTTGGCCTGGGACTCCCCTGGCCAGACTCCTGGCTCCTCTACTGGCCTGGCCTTAGCTCAAGAATATGCCTCCCAGGAAGCCTGGGTTAAGAGTGTCCTGTGATATCATATGGTATTTGTCCTTCTCTTTCTGATTTACTTCACTTAGTATGATAATCTCTAGTTGCTTTCTGTACAGCAGAGACTGGCACAATATTGTAAATCAACTATACTTCAATTTAAAAAAAAGAGTGCCCTGTGACCCTCCCTCGGGAGAGGCGCTTGGGCAGTCCTCACCTGCCTGTGTCCTGGTGCCAAGCCTGGGCCTCGAAAATGCAGTGTCACCTTACTAAGCACCACCTGGCTTCTGCTATTATGAGATGCTGTCCCACCAGGAGCTGCACAAACAGGTTCTTTGCAAAAGGGGAGAACTTCAGGTCCATCCCGAGGCTGGCACAGTGCCTGGGTGTAGGTCACTGGGCTTGAACACACCTGGTGCACTTGATGGCTGCTGGGACAAACACTAACTCAGCACTTGAAGGAGTGGGAGCAGTGGGACCCAGCCCCAACTCCCAGCCCATCACTGCCGCGTTACCCAAAAAAGTAGGTGGTGTTTCAGCTTCCCAAAGCGGAATTATCCCTTAAGTATGCCAGGAAGCCCTAAATTCTCTGGATGTTGTCAAAATCAGAATGGGAGTGTACTTTTCAGCTTGGGAAGGTGCTGCTCTTTGGTGCCGGGGTGACTTGTCACAGCCCTTTTATTTTTTGAGTTATCATCACCTTCTTGCTCAAGGACTAGACCATGAGCACTTTAAGAGCAGAATCATATGTTACTGATATGTGTCTTCCCCACACCTAGTACAACAACATAGGAGACACTTAGGGGGCTTCTTTCTGAATGATAAAATCCGTAGGATTTCCCCCTGATCTTTTATCCTATCGCCATCATCAAAAAGACCTGGCTAGAGGAGAAGAACCTCTGACAAGAAGGCAGGACCCTCGCGGTTATGTCCCAGCTCTGGGATAAATCAGCAACGCAACCTGGGCAATGTAAGTTTACTTCCGGAACTTCAATTCATTTATCTGAATGGACCACAGGGTTGGATTTGAGGACCTCTAATGTCCCCTCTAGTTTAACATCCTAGGGCTCTGCAGGTGACATTCTCAGCACAGAGAGGGGGTGACAGGAATGTGGTTCCTGCCATATCTGATTTTGTAGCCGAAGAGTGAGAACGTGGACACAGATATACAGTGAGGTCCCCCCATCCCCCCAGAGCTCTGGAGGTAATGTCTATAGGCAACGACTGAAAAAGGGGTGGGATTCGGGGTGAGAGCTTCCCAGAGTCCTTGGGGGAGGTGGCGCTGGAGTCGGGGCCCTGTTCCATGGTCATTGTACCTGCTGCTGGGACGCTCATATTTGAGACTTTGCCTGGAGCTCACCATGCCTTTCCCACCACCAATCTCTGCAATCCAACTATCAGAATCTGAGGCAGACTCCTCACCTTAGGCCATAGGCTTAGGAAAAACATGCTTCTTGCAGAGACTCCCAGGGGAAAGGAACGTAACTCTTTGATCTTGAGCCTTAACAAAGAATTTGTTTTGGGATCTTTCAAATCTTGGGGAAAAAAATATACCGGTACTTTCAAAGCTTTCCTTGTTTGATGTTTTATAAAATGGGGGGGACAAATATTCCCCTCTGGGGTCAATATTCCTTTGTTCTGGGAAGACGCTACGATGGATATTTGGTTATTAAAAGGAAAAGCAAGTATTCTAGAATGCAGAAATTCAGACCCCACCTTTCCAAGTGGCTCCGGGGTCATCACAATAACCTAAGAAACTGTTTTCATCATGTGTGGAACTGCAGCTCTCAATTGTTTTCTATAGGAAAATGTTTCATCTTTAAAGAAGATTTCGTGTTCAGAGTCTCTGAAAATTGTTCCCCGCTCTTGGAAAATGTGTGGATGTCCTTCCTGGCGTGGAGGTTGGAAGCTCGGTGCAGCGGGGGGCATTGGAAACCTATCCTCACTCTGGCTGATGGAGGGGTCACCAGCTCAAGGCCCATCTGGCTGGGTTGTTTGAAGCCATCCTCTGTGCAATATTCTAGACCCTTTAACTCAGACTTTGGAAAAGGATGATGTTTAATTTATTGTTTTCTGGTTCATTGTTTTGTTAGGGACCCTCAGGCAAGACCAATTCTCCCTGAATGGTGAGCACATTTCAATAATCTCGCTGGGAGAGGCGGAAGGGGATAGAAAATAAGGGAAGATTTGGGGAACACTGAAACTGGGATTATGAGGAAAAGACTTCATGGAAAGAAGAACCAGAGGCCTCTTTTTCCCTCTGTCTCTGATGGAAGGAAATGCAAAGAGTCTAGGACTGATGGAGCAGGCTGCAGCTGGGCCTGGTGGTGACCAGTAGAGGGTGTACTCGGAGAGCTTTGACCTGTGAACTTACGATTCCTCATTCCCATTTCAAACTCTCAGAGGTGCAATTCCTGTTTGTTATTTCTGAATGTTTATTAAAGTCTTATTACTCATGAAAGCTTGGGGTTAGCTGTGCTGTTAGGGGTTAAAGGCCCGGATGATGAGAACACTAGTTCATGTTATAGGTCCAGGAGGGACCGGCAGCAAAGTGAATGGGGTCTGTGGAGGAACAGCGGATAAAGATACAGATTGAGTGAATGTTAGAGGCACAACTGTGGTTGAAGATGAATGCGGTCGCTGTCATGAAAGAATCCTCTTCGAATATATTAGAGAAGATGGGATCTTCAGGAGGGAGGCCAGGACCTACTCTGCTGATGCTGGTGGGGACAGTGAGTCAGCAAACAAGTGGGTTATATTTAGTAAAGTTTCTCCTCTGCCTAGAATACCGAAGGGCAAAGGCTTGCAGGGCCCTGTCCTTGGTGGGCAGAGGGGATTCTGATGGTAGGGAGAAGCACAGAGGGCAAGATGGACCAGCAGTAATGATGAGAATAAATGTGTGGAGAGGACATAAAGGGTTGTCTTGTTTTCTGTTTTGTCTTGCTAGCAAGCAGCAGAGCATAGTAGAGCGAGCATCAGAG
Source organism: Mesoplodon densirostris (assembly GCF_025265405.1). Lineage (NCBI taxonomy): Eukaryota > Metazoa > Chordata > Mammalia > Artiodactyla > Ziphiidae > Mesoplodon > Mesoplodon densirostris. Next base: position 18,135,745 of record NC_082669.1, read on the forward strand.
ACAGGCGTCTTGTCCTAACTTTGCCACAAATGGGGCGCACTTATCTTTCTCTAGACTTGTTTCCCCTTGGTGAGTGATTTGTTTGCTTAGAATGCTTCCGGTGTTCCCTCCCTAAGCACATCTGCCACCACCATGCAGCAGGTGACACCCCTCCTCTCTGGTCCTTATTTCCTTTCTAGATCTTTCTAGGGACTCTGCTTGGAACAACTCTTATCACAGCATCCAATGATCAAAATTGGCAAATGCACCTACAGCTCTGTGCATCTCGGTCTGGTTACCCAAATTTGGATTGGATGGCTTAGGGGAAAAGATGCTTAAAGGCAGGGGTCCCCAACCCCCGGGCTTTGGACTGGTACTGGTCCGCGGCCTGTTAGGAATCGGGCTGCACAGCAGGAGGTGAGCGGCGGGCGAGCGAACAAAGCTTCATCTGCCGCTGCCCATCGCTTGCACTGCCGCCTGAACCGTCCCTCCGCCCCCGTCGCTTGCACTGCCGCCTGAACCATCCTCCCCATCGCTTGCATTGCCGCCTGAACCATCCCCCGCCATCGCTTGCATTGCCGCCTGAACCATCCCCCGCCATCGCTTGCATTGCCGCCTGAACCGTCCCCCCCGTCGCTTGCATTACTGCCTGAACCATCCCCCGCATCGCTTGCATTGCCGCCTGAACCATCCCCCCATCGCTTGCATTATTGCCTGAACCATCACCCCATCGCTTGCATTACTGCCTGAACCATCCCCCGCATCGCTTGCATTGCCGCCTGAACCATCACCCCATTGCTTGCATTATTGCCTGAACCATCACCCCATCACTTGCATTAGTGCCTGAACCATCCCCCCCATCGCTTGCATTATCACCTGAACCATCCCCCCATCGCTTGCATTAGTGCCTGAACCATCCCCCCATCGCTTGCATTGCCGCCTGAACCGTCACCCCTGTCACTTGCAGTGCCGCCTGAACCATCCCCCCCATCGCTTGCAGTGCCGCCTGAACCAATCCCACCCCCACCCCACCCACCGCCCCGGTCCGTGGAAAAACTGTCTTCCATGAAACTGGTCCCTGGTGCCAAAAAGGTTGGGGACCGCTGCTTAGAAGGCTTCATCAGGATGATACATCTCAACAGTTACAGCAGTGGGAATGGTGGACTTTGCCACTTCAGATGCCAGTTCCAATTGCGGAAGAAAGCCATTCGTGTATTAGAACCTCAGTTAGATCCTAGAGACATATCTGTAACTACTGCTTGGTAAGTCCTGGGCCCTGTTCTCCTTGTATGTTCAGTGAGAGAGTGAGCCTGGCACATATTCACACTTAATACACACATGTTGGATAAATGAGTTAATGGAATCTACAAATAGTCATGGGAATCATATTTTCCAAGCCAATCACCAAGCCATATTGTCTGCAAAGAGTTTCATGCTGCTTCCAGATGCACGAGGCAGTCTGAGAGATGCCATTTAGATGCTGAAACACTGGAATTCAGAGAACTTTTTGGAGGTTTCTGAGGACTGGGCAGAATTTTACAAACCAGTAGCATCTTTAAAGAAATAGATGGATCACCACTACACAGAACTTTAATGCTCCCCTTGCTCACAGCCAATGTGCTGCCATCTTCAAAACAAGGTCCCAGGTAAAAGCCTGAAGCAAGTGAGAATTATCCTCAGTGCTCTCAACGCCCCTCTTGAATTCTCCATCCCCAAAGGCTGGTGACTTTCCTCTTCCCCAGGCCATCCAGGACCCCTCTGCTGGCCACTCTGCTTTCTTGATAATGGCCCAGGCTCTGGACTTTCCTGATATCCTTCCTTGCTTCTTTCCCTCAACTGATCGGAAAGGTATTCACCCTGTTCTTATTCAGCTTGTGGTTCTCTTGAAGTTTCTGTGGTCTTTGAATGGGAAGGAGGAGAGAGACGTCCCCACGCCTCATCAAATTAATCTGGAGCCCTACAAATGTCTCCTGGAGACCTTGGGACAGTTCAGTGCTCTACCCCACCCAGGAGACTAACCACGTGCTCTGACCTAGCATGGAGCCCAAGCTTACTTTGTCACTCCATTCTTCTTTATTTTATGGCATGTATGTATCTTTTCAGAGAAGCCTGGAGAAATCTGCTGGAGCCAAATGTTTATTTCCTGAATCTAGTAGTAGAGGGAATCTCGAAGAGTATTCAAATAGGTTCGAGGCTAGAGAGCTGCCTTGGTAAATGTTTGGCCCCCAGTGGATAGGGCCTGAAGTTTTTTCTCACTCTGATAAAAAACTGTGCATTCCACCTTTCCATTCCATAGCTTCATGGATTAGTTGGCATCCTGCAGCAGGGTTTTGGGTAAACGGAAGCAGCTCTGGTAGGGCGAGAGCCGGGGGACACAGTAGGGTGTCATGGGCAGGAGGGTGAACGTGGAAATTGACTGCCTGGCTTCAGATTCTGGCCGCACTACACAAAAGCCCAGTACACTTAGGCAGGTGACTTCACCTCCTTCAACTTGGTTTCCTCATTGGAAAACACCTGCATTAGAGATCTATAGTTACTACAACAAAAAATACTTAAAATAATTCCAAGGGATGATATATCAGTGCCTGCTGTTACTGTTGTAGGCAATCCTTGGATCTGTGTTTTTCCAGAATGTTGACATGCTCTTAGAACACAAAACATCCCTGTGGCTTCCACTCAATATCCTAAGGCTTACAGGGAGAAAAGGAAATTGACTGCTATTCATCGGACACCTAAGAATTAGGCCTAGTTCTTGAAATCATTTGTGCCTCATTAAGAAGTTTGGTCAGAGAAGCATCCACTAACAACCAAACTGATGCTGTGTGAGGTCAAGGACACCGGTGCACGATGGGCTCTGGTGTCAGCCCCAACCAGACGTTCTCCATTCCCATCAAGAATCCTGTGTTTGAGGGGCAAACATTATGCTTAAACTTGGGGCCCTTTCCTGGTTCAAGGGCTATGCTTCCTCTTGCCCTAAAATGAAAGTGAAAAGCCTCCACACCTTTACACTGTGAGTGCCCTGATCTTACACAGGTGAGCCCACGCACAGAAGCTTGCTGGATGCTTGCACTGAACAAATTCACTAAGTATTCCCAATCGTGTTAGCATCATGTGCCCTCCAAAAGCCCCTGACATTCACAGAGAGAAAAGAACTCCTCTAAGCTGGACATCAGAGGGGGATGAGCCATCAAAACCCTGAGCCCAAATTGTCTCTAGTCTTACATATTTAAAGATCAAAATGCAATTTCCTTCAAATAACGATTAGCTCACTCACTTACTGCTTCCACTGCAGTATCTTATTCGGGGAGGCTTATTCCATTCTCTTGGCGAAGGAAAATGCAGCAATAGGAATGAGTGAAAGGAAAAGGCAAAATTCCCTATTAGGCTCAGTCCTAATGTAAAAGTCAGTGCCTTATCACATGAATTGTCTAGTAAGAGTTACTAAGATGTCTTCGATTAAACCAACAAAGCTGTACTCATCAAAATGCTTGAGATCGGGTTAGAAAGGAAAAATTAATGCTAGAAAAAAATCAGACAGCGTGGTCCAGGCATTCGAGTCTGCAAAACTGCGGCACAGGACACCACACCCACGACATCACAGCCACACCACACAGGGTCACCCCAGCTATAGTAGTGGCAGAAGGAGCAGTTGCAGGAAGGATGCTAGGCCTGCAAGAACTGAGCCGGGGGCTTCCCTGGTGGTGCAGTGGTTGAGGGTCTGCCTGCCAATGAGGGGGACACGGGTTCGAGACCTGGTCTGGGAAGATCCTGCATGCCACAGGGCAGCTGGGCCCGTGAGCCACAACTGCTGAGCCTGCGTGTCTGGAGCCTGTGCTCCGCAACAGGAGAGGCCGCAACAGTGAGGGGCCTGCGCGCCGCGATGAGGAGTGGCCCCTGCTCACTGCAGCTGGGGAGGGCCCTCACGCAGAAATGGGGACCCAACACAGCCAAAAAAAAAAAAAAAAAAAAAAAAGAACTGAGCCGGAGTGCAGCGAAAGCTCTTCCACTGACTTAGAAAGCCTGCTTTTCCAGAGAACACGCATGGAATACTACAGCTAATCTCATTGTTCCGATCTGCTCATTCTGCAGCCTTCCACCTACCAAAGCTCAGATGAAACAGAAAGTAAAGGAATCATACAACTTCACAAATACTCAATGTCCATAGATGAACGGGCAGTGTCGTGTGGCCCGTTCAGCAGATGCCACGTAGTTTTCAGCCATCTAATCCTCAAACCAAGCCTGCGGAGTGATGTAGCCAGCAAAACCTTGTCACTTAAAAGGTGACATATACACACACTACTATGTATAAAATAGATAACTACTAAGGACCTACTGTATAGCACAGGAAACTCTACTCAATCCTCTGTAATGGCCTATATGGGAAAAGAATCTAAAAAAGAGTGGATATAGGTATATGTATAACTGATTCACTTTGCTGTACACCTGAAATGAACACGACATTGTAATCAACTATACTCCAATAAAAATTAAAACAAAAAAAGTTGACATAGTCTTGTTTCAGGCCAGCCCCCTAAAAGCATTCTGTCTCATTTAACACATTTCCACCTGTTTTCTGTTCACCTGTTATGTATTCAGCACAGGGCAAGGCTGGAGCTCGTCACTGAATAAGTCACATCTGATCTCTGCCTGCGCACTACAGTCGCGTGCAGGGGAAGAGAAGCAGTGACAACCCACTGTGATGAGTCCCACGATGAGAGAAGTCCCAGATCTTTGAGACACATAAAGGACTGTGTGACTCAGGTGGGGGGCATGGGGACAGGCGAATAGAAGGCGAAGGAGGAGGAAGAGGAAGCCAGGCAAGCAGCGGGGGCAGTGGGAACAGAAGATTCACGGTATTTCAAGGATCCAAAGCACCACGGCATCCTGAGTAATTACTGTGTTACCACCTTTTCCTTGTAGTGGGAAATACAAAATCAGTCAGGAAGAGCACACTTGACAAAAAAGAAAGTGAAGAACACGGTTCCTGCACCCGAAGTGGAAGAGACATTTCCTGGACACTATGAAGAATCACCACATGCTCTGATTGGAAGATTGAAAAATACTTAAATACCAACTCCCCTGCTCATTCTTCTCCATCTTCATGAATAGATCACCATACCTCCCATGGACCCATGAATTTTGTGAAACATTTTTAAATCAAGTTGTTTATATAGAAAGAGAGCCAACAAAACATATTTATCTGAGTCCCCATGGATCCTAGGGGTAGCTCTGGTGCCAGAGAGCCATAGAGTTTAACTTGCTCAAGATCCCCGACCAATCCATCAAAACTGACACCACCTTAGTATGACTGAATCCTCTGTCTCCTGGGAGTTTCTGCCTCAACCTCTATCATCATTTAACAACCTTGTCACACAGCCTGCTCTGGACACCACCGGGAACAATCCTGCCGTGTCCTATTTCCCTGATCACATCAGTTTGGGCCATCGCCATAATCCCAACTGCCATCATCATCTGGCCCGACGCATTTCCTAATCTAATGCAATGTCACAGCTGACCCAACCCCCCAGACCTTTGTCTTCTGGTCTAGGTCTATCATTAGCAAAATCCTCTATATTCTCACCTTCTTGCCCTCATCTAAGAGTCATCTTCGGTGCAACCCTCTCCCAAACCTCCACAAATGTACAGGCTCTACATTCAAAATATATCAAAAATCACCTCACCTCTCAGGACATTCACTGCTACCACTCTAATCTGAACCACAATTCTCAGATAAGGGGGCACAGGGCAAAGGATGCCACTCCTGCTGCCTTCAGATTCTGTAGACCAGAAGCAGCTCTGTAGTCAGAGCGTAAAGAGGCAAGATCTGACCATGGGCTCATACGGGTGGCTCAAGCCCATGGGTCACCAGAGCCCTGAAATTGTCCTCTATCCAACTTGAATGAAGACTACCCCAAATCAGCCTGTCAGTACCACTCTGGTGGTCCAATCTCAAAAGATATTCTCTCTGGCCAACAGGACTGATCAGCTTACCTGGCTACCCATCTGAGATAGACTCAGGTAATGGGACCCCAGATAACCCTTATAGGTTCAAGTCCTGGAGCTACTCCAGGAATCTGGTAGACCTCAAACAGGAGGATATTTAGAGAGTTGGAGAGCAACTAAAGAGGAGAAGCATAAAACATTGGCCTGTACCACATTGTTCCCAGTTGGGGTTCAGGGATCCCACCTGGATGTCACCCATGCAAGGGAGACATGTAGTCCAAGGTATACCCTCCCTTTCTCTCCCCCCTTGCCTTTTCTCCCCTGTGCTTGTCCAGCTCTAAGGGTGGTAATGTCTGGTACCACAGCTCAGAACCTAGCAAAATCAAATTTAATTTTGCTTTAGGCTTTCACCTCAAATTTATTAGCAAATTAGACCTTTGTTTAGTCCCTGGATTATAAATATTCTGAATCTTTGCATACTCTTATCAGCACAAAGAAGGCATTTACAGCAAAGTACCTGGCTAAACAAAGTGCTTTTTAAGTCCAAGTGATTTGCTTCTCAGTTTCCTTTTAATTAAAGCTGATTCCCTTTTTAAAGGGAGACTTGTATTTCTGATAGCATAGTTTCCTTTCCCAAAGTAAGAGCTTGTTTGCATTATTCTTGTCTCCAGGCTAGAAAGCAGATCTCCAGTACTAAGACCAAGGTCACCTGGAACACACAAAATACATTTGTGTGGTCTTGTAAGCACTGGAAGCTATGGGCAGCAAGGTAGGAGTGAACACAAACCCCACTTTACCTCCGCCACACCCTGAATCTGAAGCCCCAGAGGGCTGTCCCTGGCCGTCTTCTCTGTCTGCAGGTGAGCAGCTTGGCTGGGAGTCCTGACCGAGTTTAGAAATTTTGGTCTACTTCATGGCTTTGTATTTTTTTTCCTCTCCCACCTTTACTTGTTACAAGTGTCCTTCATACCTGGGCAGAGTCCAAGTGCACACTTTTAGGGAAAAGAAGCATACAAAGTTTTGTGGAAAATTAATTTTCTAAATTTACGTATTAATGAATGCTAGAGTACCTGTAATGTTTTCTCTTTGAGTTAATCCTGATGTCAGCAGTGACTGTTCCTCAAAGAGATATAGGCAGTCCATGACCTTCACACAACTTTTACATGGTCTCCCCATTCTCCTATGTTGGATCTTCAGAACTCTGTTGATCAGGGCTTTCACACTCCAGTTGACAAACACATGTTAAGACATTATATGCTGGGTCCGTCTGCCTCCCAGTGTTCTATCTTTGGCAATCTTTATTTGTGGGTGTGTATCCAATGATTTGAATATCAAGAGCATTTTGCTTTTGTTATCTTATAAAAATGAATGGAAGGTAACAGAATGAAGATGCCAATACCAGTGATAATGCAGTTCAGTGTGCTGAGGCCGGTCAGCTGGACCTTCAGTCAGGTGCTCCATGGACATCAAATGGTTGACTTGAACATAGTTGCAGAGGAAGAGAACCAACTGGAGACTACAGAAAACATTCTGAAATATCACTCAAAGCAAGGAGTGTCGATGGAAGAACTAGGGTGCCTATGAAGTATGGGTTGAGAATGAGCAGTGATCCAAATGCAGCTCTGTTGCTGACCTCTTCTCGGAGAAGAAAATGGCCGGTATTCCTCTTTCTCTTGAAAACCGTTTTAAGAAAACTTACGGACACCATTAAATGGAATCTCTATCAGCTAGCCCTTACCCCAGTTTTACATAAGATTCTTCTCAAGGCTGAGATAACTGGAAGCTGAGGTAAGAAATCATTTCAAAACACGTATTTTTATTATCTATAATGTTTATTGTTCTTAATGTATTAAATAATATGTCCACACAGCATATTAAACAAAAATGATGTTTTTCATCACAATTATGGATTTTATAATGTCCTGAGCTCTCAAGAAGTGGAACGTTCTATATGCCTACTGTTGAACTCTGACACCTGACTTTCAAATACATTTTCAGGAATTCATTATATACGAATAGAAGGACTTTATATATGATTTACTGGGAGATTATCTATCTCTCTTGCTAAGAACACTGTGGTGCTTTTTGGAAAAAGGATATTCCCTCTTACAATGCAAATGTTGAATCTGTTGTCTGTATGTTTCCATAAATAAATGAGACAGACACGCCCTTCAGTATCAAGGTCAGTCACTTGCTCACTGGCTTTGAGGCCAGTGACTGCTGCCTGGAGACATTTAAAAGCAACAAGCAGAAGGTGAAATTGAGATTTGTTCTTCATTCTTCTTGTCTCCTGTCCTGTCTTGGCTGCCTTGTGAATAAGCCCTCTTTTTGCTGCAAACCTCAGCCTCTCGGCGTTTTGGCCTGCTGTGCGGCTGGCAAAACGAGTCTGGTTCGATGCCAGTGTTGGGCAAGAGTCTTGATGAACACCCCAGCTGTGGATCCAACATTCTTTTATATGCTGAAGGAAGACATAGTCCATCTGCTGATTAAACTTCTTGGGAAGTTTTCTTAATATTAAGTATTACCTGGGGACCTTCAAGATGGCAGAAGAGTAAGACGCGGAGATCACCTTCCTCCCCACAGATACATCAGAAATTCATCTACACGTGGAACAACTCCTACAGAACACCTACTGAACGCTGGCAGAAGACCTCAGAGCTCCCAAAAGGGAACAGATGCCCTCAGGTGACAAGCATAGGCGGGGCCAAATCCAAAGCTGAACCCCAGGAGCTGTGCAAACAAAGAAGAGAAAGGGAAATCTCTCCCAGCAGCCTCGGGAGCAGCGGATTAAATCTCCACCATCAACTTGATGTACCCTGCATCTCTGGAATAGCTGAAGACAAAACAAAGAGTCCCAAAATTGGGGCAGTAGATTTTGGGAGCACCTGTAGACTTGGGGTTTGCTGTCTGCGACTGATTTCCAATTTTTATGTTTATCTTAGTATAGTTTTTAGTGCTTGTTAACATTGGTGGATTTGTTTATTGGTTTGGTTGCTCTCTTCTTTTTCTTCTTCTTATTATTTTAAAGACTTTTTTAGTTTAATAATTTTTAAATTATTTTTTTCTTTCTTTTTTTCTCCCTTTTATTCTGAGTCATGTGGCTGACAGGGTCTTGGTGCTCTGGATGGGTGTCAGGCCTGAGCCTCTGAGGTGGGACAGCCGAGTTCAGGACATTGGACCACCAGAGACCTCCCGGCCCCATGTAATATCAATCAGTAAGAGCTCTCCCAGAGATCTCCATCTCAATGCTAAGACCCAGCTCCACTCAACGACCAGCAAGGTACAGTGCTGGACACCCTATGCCAAACAACTAGCAAAACAGGAACACAATCCCACCCATTAGCAGAGAGGCTGCCTAAACTCATACTAAGTTCACAGACACCCCAAATCACACCACCGGACGCGTTCCTGCCCACCAGAAAGACAAGATCCAGCTCCACCAACCAGAACATAGGCACCAGTACCCTCCACCAGGAAGCATACAAAACCCACTGAAACAACCTGAACCACTGGGGACAGACACCAAAAACAATGGGAGCTACAAACCTGCAGCCTGCAAAAAGGAGACCTGAAACACAGTAAGTTAAGCAAAATGGGAAGACAGAGAAATATGCAGCAGATGAAGGAGCAAGGTAAAAACCCACCAGACCAAACAAATGAAGAGGAAATAAGCATTCTACCTGAAAAAGAATTCAGAGTAATGATAGTAAAGATGATCCAAAATCTTGGAAACAGAATGGAGAAAATACAAGAAATGTTTAACAAGGGCCTAGAAGAACTAAAGAGCAATCAAACAATGGTGAACAACAAAATAAATGAAATTAAAAATTCTCTAGAAGGAATCAATAGCAGAATAACTGAGGCAGAAGAATGGATAAGTGACCTGGAAGATAAAATAGTGGAAATAACTACCACAGAGCAGAATAAAGAATAAAGAATGAAAAGAATTGAGGACAGTCTCAGAGACCTCTGGGACAACATTAAGCACACCAACATTCGAATTATAGGGGTCCCAGAAGAAGAAGAGAAAAAGAAAGAGTCTGAGAAAATATTTGAAGAGATTATAGTTGAAAACTTCCCTAACATGGGAAAGGAAATAGTCAATCAAGTCCAGGAAGTGAAAAGGGTCACACACAGCATAAATCCAAGGAGAAACACACCAATACACATATTAATCAAACTATGAAAAATTAAACACAAAGAAAAAATATTGACAGAAGCAAGGGAAAAGCAACAAATAACATACAAGGGAATCTTGATAAAGTTAACAGCTGATCTTTCAGCAGAAACGCTGCAAGCCAGAAGGGAATGGCAGGACATATTTAAAGTGATGAAAGGGAAAAGCCTACAACCACGATTACTCTACCCAGCAAGGAACTCATTCATATTTGATGGAGAAATTAAAACCTTTACAGATGAGCAAAAGTTAAGAGAATTCAGCACCACCAAACCAGCTTTACAACAAATGCTAAAGGAACTTGTCTAGGCAGGAAACACAAGAGAAGGAAAAGACCTACAATAACAAACCAAAAACAATTAAGAAAATGGTAATAAGAACATACATATAATTACCTTAAATGTAAATGGATTAAATGCTCCCACCAAAAGACACAGACAGGCTGAATGGATACAAACACAAGACCTGTATATATGCTGTCTACAAGAGACCTACTTCAGACCTAGGGACACACACAGACTGAAAGTGAGGGAATGGAAAAAGATATTCCATGCAAATGGAAATCAGAAGAAAGCTGGAGTAGCAATTCTCATATCAGACAAAACAGACTTTAAAATAAAGGCTATTACAAGAGAGAAAGAAGGACACTGCATGATGATCAAGGGATCACTCCAAGAAGAAGATATAACAATTGTAAATATTTATGCACCCAACATAGGAGCACCTCAATACATAAGGCAAATACTAACAGCCATAAAAGGGGAAATCGACAGTAACACAATAATAGTAGGCGACTTTAACACCCCACATTCACCAATGGGCAGATCATCCAAAATGAATATAAATAAGGAAACAAAAGCTTTAAATGACACATTAGAAAAGATGGACTTAATTGATATTTATAGGACATTCCATACAAAAACAACAGAATACACTTTCTTCTCAAGTGCTCATGGAACAGTCTCCAGGATAGATCATATCTTGGGTCACAAATCAAGCCTTGGTAAATTTAAGAAAATTGAAATCATATCATGTATCTTTTCCGACCACAGCGCTATGAGACTAGATATCAATTACGGGGAAAAAACTGTAAAAAATACAAACACATGGAGGCTAAACAATACACTACGTAATAACCAAGAGATTACTGAACAACTCAAAAAATACCTAGACACAAATGACAATGAAAACACGATGCCCCAAAACCTATGGGATGCAGCAAAAGCAGTGCTAAGAGGGAGGTTTATAGCAATACAATCCTACCTCAAGAAACAAGAAACATCTCAAATAAACAACCTAACCTTGTACCTAAAGCAATGAGAGAAAGAAGGAGAAGAACAACAAAAAACCCCCCCCAGAAGTTAGCAGAAGGAAAGAAATCATAAAGGTCAGATCAGAAATAAATAAAAAAGAAATGAAGGAAACAATATCAAAGATCAATAAAACTAAAAGCTGGTTCTTTGAGAAGATAAATAAAATTGATAAACCATTAGCCAGACTCATCAAGAAAAAAAGAAGACTCAAATCAACAGAATTAGAAATGAAAAAGGAGAAGTAACAACTGACACTGCAGAAATACAAAAGATCATGAGAGATTACTACAAGCAACTATATGCCAATAAAATGGACAACCTGGAAGAAATGGACAAATTCTTAGAAAAGCACAACATTCCCACACTGAACCAGGAAGAAATAGAAAATATAAACAGACTAATCACAAGAACTGAAATTGAAACTCTGATTAAAAATCTTCCAACAAACAAAAGCCCAGGACCAGATGGCTTCACAGGCGAATTCTATCAAACATTTAGAGAAGAGCTAACACCTATCCTTCTCAAACTCTTCCAAAATATAGCAGAGGGAGGAACACTCCCAAACTCATTCTATGAGGCCACCATCACCCTGATACCAAAACCAGACAAAGATGTAACAAAAAAGAAAACTACAGGCCAATATTACTGATGAATATAGATGCCAAAATCCTCAACAAAATCCTAGGAAACAGAATGCAACAGCACATTAAAAGGATCATGATCCTTTTAATGATCAAGTGGGGTTTATCACAGGGATGCAAGGATTCTTCAGTATATGCAAATCAATCAATGTGATACACCATATCAACAAATTGAAGAAGAAAAACCATATGATAATCTCAATAGATGCAGAAAAAGCTTTTGACAAAATTCAACACCCACTTATGATAAAAACTCTCCAGAAAGTAGGCATAGAGGGAACCTACCTCAACATAATAAAGGCCATATACAACAAACCCACAGCCCACATCATTCTCAATGGTGAAAAACTGAAAGCATTTTCACTAAATCAGGAAAAAGACAAGGTTGCCCACTCTCACCGCTATTATTCAACGTAGTTTTGGAAGTTTTAGCTACACCAATCAGAGAAGAAAAAGAAATAAAAGGAATCCAAATAGGAAAAGAAGAAGTAAAACTGTCACTGTTTGCAGATGACATGATCCTATATAGAGAGAATCCTAAAGATGCTACCAGAACACTACTAATCAATGAAATAGCTAAAGTAGCAGGATACAAAATTAATGCACAGAAATCTCTTGCATTCCTATACACTAATGATGAAAAATCTGAAGAGAAATAAAGGAAACACTCCCATTTACCACTGCAACAAAAAGAACAAAATGCCTAAGAATAAACCTACCTAAGGAGACAAAAGACCTGTATGCAGAAAACTATAAGATACTGATGAAAAAAACTAAAGATGATACAAACAGATGGAGAGATATACCATGTTCTTGGATTGGAAGAATCAACATTGTGAAAATGACTATATCACCCAAAGCAATCTACAGGTTTAATGCAACCCCTCTATCAACAACCTATGGCATTTTTCACAGAACTAGAGCAAAAAATTTCACAATTTCTATGGAAACACAAAAGACCCTGAAGAGCCAAAGCAATTTTGAGATAGAAAAACGGAGCTGGAGGAATCAGGCTCCCTGACTTCAGACTATACTACAAAGCTACAGTAATCAAGACAGTATGGTACTGGCACAAAAACAGAAATATAGATCAGTGGAACAGGAGAGAAAGCCCAGAGCTAAACCCACGCAATATGGTCACCTTATCTTTCATAAAGGAGGCAAGAATATACAATGGAGTAAGACAGCTTTTTCAGTAAGTGGTGCTGGGAAAACCGGACAGCTACATGTGAAAGAATGAAATTAGAAAACTCCTTAACACCATACACAAAAATAAACTCAAAATGGATTAAAGACCTAAATGTAAGACCAGAAAGTATCAAACTCTTAGAGGAAAACACAGGCAGAACACTCTATGACATAAATCACACGAAGATCCTTTTTGACCCACCTCTGAGAGAAATGGAAATAAAACCAAAAATAAACAAATGGGACCTAATGAAACTTCAAAGCTTTTGCACAGCAAAGGAAACCATAAACAAGATGAAAAGACAACCCTCAGAATGGGAGAAGATATTTACAAATGCAACTACTGACAAAGGATTAATCTCCAAAATATACAAGCAGCTCATGCAGCTCAATATCAAAAAAACAAACAACCCAATCCAAAAATGGGCAGAAGACCTAAATAGACATTTCTGCAAAGAAGATATACAGATTGCCAACAAACACATGAAAGGATGCGCAACATCACTAATCATTAGAGAAATGCAAATCAAAACTACAAGGGGGTATCACCTCACACCAGTCAGAATGGCCATCATCAAAAAATCTAGAACCAATAAATGCTGGAGAGGGTGTGGAGAAAAGGGAACCCTCTTGCACTGTTGGTGGGAATGTAAATTGATACAGCTGCTATGGAGAACAGTATGGAGGTTCCTTAAAAAATTAAAAATAGAACAATCCCACTGCTGGGCATATACCCTGAGAAGACCATAATTCAAAGAGTCATGTAGCCCAATGTTCACTGCAGCTCTATTTACAATAGCCAGGACAAGGAAGCTACCTAGGTGTCCATCAACAGATGAATGGATAAAGATGTGGCAAATATATACAATGGAATATTACTCAGCCATAAAAAGAAACATAATTGAGTTTTTTGTAGTGAAGTGGATGGACCTAGGGTCTGTCATACAAAGTGAAGTCAGAAAGAGAAAAACAAAAACCATATGCTAATACATATATATGGTATCTAAAAAGAATAAAAAGGTTCTGATGAACCTAAGGGCAGGACAAGAATAAAGACGCAGACATAGAGATTGAACTTGAGGACACGGGGAGGGGGAAGGGTAAGCTGGGATGAAGTGAGAGAGTGGCATGGACATATATACACTACCAAATGTAAAATAGATAGCTAGTGGGAAGCAGCCGCATAGCACAGGGAGATCAGCTTGGTCTTTGTGACCACCTGGAGGGGTGGGATAGGGAGGGTGGGAGGGAGACGCAAGAGGGAGGAGATATGGGGATATATGTATATGTATAGCTGATTCACTTTGTTATACAGCAGAAACTAACACACCATTTTAAAGCAATTATACTCCAATAAAGATGTTTAAAAAAAAGGCAACAAGCCAATAACACTCCCAGGCCACTGACGGTTACAGGTCTGACCATGTGCTGGGGATACTGTCACCGTGACTCAGGGAAAACTGACTGTTACATGTTGAAGAATCTAAGAATCAAGAGGATGTTGTTTAATCTTCACAGGAATAATGGAGGCAAAGCCCATGCACGTCTCCATGGCTTGCCTTTCCCTGGAGTCTGAGGTTTGAACAAAATCAAAACTTAAAAAAAAAAAAAAGTTCAATTCTAAGTGGATCAAGTATAGATGCCCTTGCCAACAGAGCTGTTTTAACTTTCCTCAAATATTTTACAGTGGAGTCTCTCACGGCATCGTGCTCAGAATAGTCCAGAGCTTATCGTGACCTATTTGTTTCAAACTGTTTTAAAAATATAGACTTTTCTTTATATTTCGAAGTTATAATCCCTAGTCTATGACTAAATGTGTAGAAATATCAAAGTAAAACATCTTAGTATAAAGCTATATGTTCATTGGATTTTGGAGAAACTTAAAGCATAAAATTTAAAATCTACATATTTAATAATGGCGTCCACTTGATTTTCTGGGTTAGGTTGTGTTTGAAAGTATTTGATGCCTATTGGACCAGATTCCCAGTGGACAATGTAGACAACGCAGTTGAAACATTACTAAAGATGGTGATAGATGGGGATTTATGTAGAGGGTCAAAAATTTGAGAAGGTGAAACGTTCTATAATATAATGAAAACAATTTTGAGAGTATACTTATATACAATGCACAGGAAAGAAAAGTCTGGAAGGATATACACTCAGTTGTTAACAGCAGTTATACCTGGTTGATGGGATTATGAGTTTTATTTCATTTTCTGTCTTTCCCCAAATTTCTATACTAAAAATGAATTTGTACGTAGAAGCAAACAATACTTTTTAAAAATGGGAAGGAAAAATTTGGGGGTGGGGTGGTAGCACTGTGATGCCCTTTCTATTCTTCTGGTTCTAAGTAAGTTCTTGAATTGAAATAGGCCTCAGAGAGGCTTAAGGAACAAAGGGTTTTAAACTTTGCATTGTTCCATCAATGACATAATCATCCCACTTTGCATTTCATCTGTGAAGCTTTCATGCTTTCTTTACACCTAATCATAGAGCTTTAAGTCCCTAAATCGCTCAAGTCCCAAACCTTGAATGACCTTGCTACACATGAAAGTTTTAAAATTTATTGAAAAGTTCAGAGCCAACACAAAGGTGGAGGTGCTTATGTTCAGGCATAAATAGATATTTGTAGATATTTATTGTAGATAAAATACATACTGAAACCAAAGATCCTATCTTAAAAGATGAATGAATTGACTAATTAACTGTGAGGAAATAGTTGGCTGTGACTTAAGACAGAATTTTTTACAGCACTTGCGCCTGGTGAGTGAGGAGATGTGGGTTGGTGATCGCAACATCGTTTTTCACTCTTGGTTAATGCAGGCCAGTCGGTTTTTAACCAGGATTTTTCAGTTTGATTTTCTGTAAAGTGAAGTTGCTTTTCTGGTGGAGGGCCATGGAAAAAACGCTTGCCAGTGAGTGCAAATTCCCCTGTGCCTGGGACTACCGGGATTCTTTGGAACTACTATGCTAGCCCTCACTAGGCCCTTAAGAATATAGTAAATTTTGGGGCCTCCCTGGTGGCGCAAGTGGTTGAGAGTCCGCCTGCCGATGCAGGGGATACGGGTTCGTGCCCCGGTCTGGGAGGATCCCATATGCCGCGGAGCGGCTGGGCCCGTGAGCCATGGCCGCTGAGCCTGCGCGTCCGGAGCCTGCGCGTCCGGAGCCTGTGCTCCGCAACGGGGGAGGCCACAACAGTGAGAGGCCCGCATACCGCAAAAAAAAAAAAAAAAAAAAAAAAAAAAAAAAAAAAAGAATATAGTAAATTTTAGCTAATTTCTTCTTTTTTTTTTTAGTATAAAAATCAATTTTATTTCTATATAACAAGAAACACTTAGAAAATGAATATTTTAAAAGTACCATTTACAGTAGCATTCTTCTTGTTTCTATGCTGGCCACCTCCTCCTACCTTGCTCTGCCAATGGTGAAGCAATTCACATGTCCTCTCCCTCCTAGGAGAGCTGTCACTCTACAGAGTTCAGTTTTGTTGGCTGTCATGTGATCTCCATTTTTGATGGATTCAAGAAAATTTATGATTTTGTACCTTGCCCAGTTTTTTTCTTGTTAGGGTGGGAGCAACATTTTCTTGAAGCTTTCTAAATCCTACAGCCTAAGAAGAAGGCAGCCCAAATCTTCTCCATCCTGTGTCTTACAGTTGGGGGTCTGGAAAAATACTGGCTTTTCAATTCTACCAGATTCTGGATTTCTGAACACTCTCTATTCACATCCATTTTGCCTGCCATTTCTTTCCTGAGCTCATCTCTTTCTTGTAATACTAGCCAATGGCAGCCAATGTACATGATTTACATTCTGTTTTCTAGTACCTTCCTCCAGAACTGCTGGCGTACTATGCTTACGTGCCACCTCCCCAAGTTATCGCAGGTGAAAACTTTAAATAAAAAATGTTTTGCTACTGGATAACATGGATCAACCGCATTTTAATCCTCAATATCTGTGTCTTCACTGCTTTCCAATAAAAAAAATGCCTCGGGTTTTTGTTATGCAGTACCCACAAGGGACCCATTTCTGGTCAGGATAAACTATGCTTTGCTAATCTCAGTGGTTTAACACAGGTTTGTCTCTCACATCAAGTTCGATGAAGATTGGGTTTGCCTTCTCTATCTGATAACCGCACGATATGGCCTCATAAGTTGCCATGTCAAGAGAAAAATGGAAGCAGCACATTGAGTTTTAACCACCACCCTGGTCTAAAAGTGACCCATGTCACCTCTGTTCACAGTCCACTGGCCAGAATTACTCATGGCCCCAACCTAAGTGCAACGACACTAGGACATGGGGAGACAATGGACACCTGGTGAACATTGCCTCCATTCCCCTGTACTCTGTCATTCCAATATATGATCAAAAATGGAACAAGATTGCCTTTTCTCTTGTTATTATATCTGAAATACAGTTTGTAAATATATGTCAGATAGTAGCACTGTCTTGCAATGCACAAGGTAGGTCAGACCACGCGAGATTGTTCATTAGCTTCTGCCACTCGCCACCCCCTCCACCCTGGCCAGTTTCTCATGAGGCTCATGTGGAGCTAACAATGACGGACTTTTGAGCTCATACAGCACCTCCACGCCTGTAAATCACTACAAACCACGTTCAGGCCTAGAAGCACTGATGGTCAGAAATGACATCAGGCTGGCACGCACCAGGGTGGTGCACTGCCGTTTATAGCCGATAGCCATGGTTGAGTATCCATTCTAATGGGTGAGTACCCATGCCTCATAATTATTCATTATATTGATGATCACCCCTGCTTACTATTCAAATATACCAAATTACCTCTAGATTCTGTTAGATCCTGCTGCTATTTAGGGTTTCGTGTTTAGGAAACACCAGTCCAAACCAAACAACCTGAAAACTGATGTAAATATTTATGCTGTTTCCTTGAAAAGGCAGCTCACAAGGTTTGCTTAGAGTACATCACCCGAAACTTTCTACACTTCCCCTTTTAACCATCTTGACCTCATTTAGCATTTTTCACTCACAGCAATGGCCAAAATTCCTTTCTCTGTCCCCACACAGTCCTTTCCATGAGGTGGCTTTTTGAGTTCCTATTCTTTTCCTCGCCACACACACACCCTACATATGGCCTTCCCTGCTGTACAAGGCCTTTTGGGTAATGTAGCCTGATCCCACTTGCATTGCTTTACCAGTACCTGGAAATATGTTGAATATATTCATTACTCACTATTTTATCTACAACCATACCAATTCTTCTATCAATGATACTTCTGCGACTTTTGTCGCAAGAAAAAAATGAGCAGATACTACTCCCAAGATACTAATGTTTTACCCCAAGTAGAAACTGAGTGCTTGGTTCACCAGATCACATATCACACCAGGCAGGGTGTTTCAGTCTCAGTCACTGCTGATGAAACCCTCCGTAAGAGGAGAATCTGCCAACTGCATCACAAATGTGTGTGAACGACAGATTTTCTGCCTGACATTAACGAACCGCAGATGGTAAATAGTTTTTCCTTTTAAAAAGTGGATTTATTTCTCAGTCTGTTAAAATGCAAATGCCCCAAACAAGAACACAGCTCCCTGCCACTGCAGGCTTGCCAAAGTCTTTGTTCTTAAATAATCTTAAATAAAACTGCCCTTTGAGGAGTTAATACTCTTGGAATAGTCGCTAGCATTTAATGCTTGGGGAATCAAACTGATTTTGTCCGATGCTGTCATTATAATTTCTAAGTGAAAAATATTACCAATGCTGACAGGAACTACCCTTCTCAAATAGGAGGTTTGGAACTGCAATCCTTTTGTCCCCCTGAAAGATAGATAGATGATAGACAGATAGATAGATAGACAGATAAATAGACAGACAGGCAATTATATAATGGATATGGATATAGGGGATAAATGAAAAGGGGGCAGAAACTGATGTCACATAGAGCCATAGTGGGTAGGCAACTGGGGGCCAATGTACCTGTGTGACAAGAAAGAATGAACAAGGGGAGAAACAGTAGTTAAATTGCTCAATTAGAAGTGCCGGGAAGAACAGCTTGGGGAAGGCAGCCTGCTTGTGTGTCTTGATAAAAGGAAGACTTGAATTAAAGTCAGGAAAGGGAGATAAAGCAGCCTTGATGTCTGAGAATTTCAAAGGAAAATATTTCAGCCTGATTCCACAGATTGAGCCAGGAAAGAATTCTGTTTTCTTGAGGATCTATTACTGTCAGAGACTGCCTGCCCACAGTCACACAGCTGGAAGGTGTTGGAGCCAGAAACTGAACTCGGATCCTTCAGATTCCAGAGTTGCTGCCTTTCATCAGACTAGATGGTCCCATATTAAATCAAGAGGCAAGGACTATAAGGTGGTGAAAGGAAGGAAGGGAGGGAGGGAGGATGGAACGGAGGAAGGAAGTGGGGGGAGGAAAGAGAGGGAGAGGAAGAGAGAAAGGGAGGGCGGAAAGAAAGAAAAAAATGAAAATCAATAAAAAGGGTGGTGGTTGTGCTCCTAAAATGTAATACAAACAGTAGCACATCACCAGCATGAACTCATGACTTTCAGTATAGATTTAAGATAGGTATAGAAGTAGATATAGGTATGTGTTTATAAATACGTATATTTAGAATCAACACATTCCAGTGTTGATGAGCACACCTTGTGCCCAAGTCTTGATTTCTAAATACCATATCCAATAAAAGGAAATAGCACTTTTTGGAAACATGGATAATTCTGGGTTAGGGAAGGGAAAATGAAAGATGAGTCTAGAATATCTTGTGGTCCAAAATTGTCAGAAAGTAAAAGAAAAAAATGAGGACATGTCAGGGATGCAGAATGCAGCTCAAGTGGGCTTCCACTAGCTAAACTGAGGACAGTCTGATCAAAAAGTAATACCAATAGGAGTGAGGAATTATAACCAAGAGCATAAAATAAGAATCCACAGATTCATGCCTATATAAATAATTTTTAAAATAAATAAGTAGCAGGTGCTTCCCTGGTGGCGCAGTGGTTGAGAGTCAACCTGCCGATGCAGGGGACGCGGGTTCGTGCCCCGGTCTGGGAAGATCCCACGTGCCGCGGAGCGGCTGGGCCCGTGAGCCATGGCCGCTGAGCCTGCGCGTCTGGAGCCTGTGCTCCGCAATGGGAGAGGCCACAACAGTGAGAGGCCTGCGTACCACAAAAAAAAAGAAAGAAAAAAAAAGTAGCAGAGATGAGAAAGCTCTTCCTTACAGCACAGTTCCAACTGAAGAAAAGATAGAGTTTGAAAATCACCATTTGACCAAATACCACACTAATAATTGTTTTAGGTAAGGGTCATTAATGAATTCTAAAATTAATGGGTGAAAAATGTGATGAGATAAAGGATATCTACAGTCTCAAATAGTCTCTCCACAACGTACCTATTACATTACAAAGGGAAAAATAGCGCTGGAAGACACCATCTTTGCTGAGAGACCACTGTTAACATTGTTAATAGTGGGATAAATTCAAATTTTGTGCCTTATGATATGATGCACTGGGGACACGTCACTCCTGTGATATTATTGCCCCAAATTCACCACCTGAATTTAATCCTCAAGAAACATCAGAAAAACCCAAATTGAGGGATACTTTACAAAATAACTGGCCAATCTTCTACAAATGTTTCAAGGTCATGGAAGACAAAGACTGAGGAAGTGTTTTAGATGAAAGGAACTAAAGAAACATGAGAACTAAATGCAATCCATTAACCAACGATGACCTACTGTATAGCACAGGGAACTCTGCTCAATAGCATATAACAACCTAAATGGGAAAAGAAATTGAAAAAGGATAAATACATGTATATGTATAACCGAATCACTTTGTTGTACACCTGAAATTAACACAATGTTGTTAATCAACTATACTCCAATATAAAATAAAAAGTTAAAAACAAAAAAATACAATCCATGATGGTGGATTGAATCCCAGGCCAGAAAAAGACATGAGTGGGGACAATGGGCAAAACTTGAATATGGTCTGTAGATCAGTCGCACTGTATCAATGTTAATTTTCTGATTCAGATAACTGTGTTATGGTTAAGTGAGATATAACATTTGGGGAATCTCAGTGAAGAATATGCGGAAATTCTTTCTACTTATTTTGTATGTCTGGAATAAATTCAAAATTAAAAGTGAAACATTAAAAACAATTAATGTAAATGAAGATATTGACATTTCCTCTGTTGTGCCCAACAGTGCCCAATCCAGAGTTTTCCAGGGTGCAACTAACAGTTTCCTTGGACAGAGGGTGAGGTGGATGGCGTTCACTTTAAAGAATGGAGAAGTGTAGGGATCTTAGGAATCACCTAGGCCTTGCCACTTAAAGTACAGCCTATGGACTAACAGCAGTGCTATCATCTGGAACTTATTAGAAATGCAGGCTCTCAGGTCTGCACCTACTACTACTACTCAATCGGAGTCTGCATTTTAATGGATCTCCAGGTGATTTATGTGTACATTAAATGTGGAAAATTCCTGATTTATCTCAGTCATTCTCAACCTAGGATCACCTTGGGAGATTTTTAAATCCCTGAAGACTGAGCTCCACCCCCAGAGATTCTGATTTGATTGAAGAAGTGGAGACTCAGAGGCTAGGGGGTGAGGTGAAGGATGAACTACCAGAAGGTATTTTAAAGGTATCATTTATTCATCCCTTCATTTGACGACTACTTTTGAGCACCTATTATGGCCAGGGACTTTTCAAAATCTTGAGGATACAGCAATGAGCAAGACAAACTCCTTGCTTTCATGAGCTTACCTTACTCCTTGCTTTCATGAGCTTACCTTACTCCTTGCTTTCATGAGCTTACCATCTAGGGAGATGCAAGGTCAATACATAAACAAGGTATATACCATATGTGTAATGTGAGACTGAGATGAGGACTACAAAGAAAAATAAAACGAGGTAATGGAATAGAGAATGACAGAGGTAAGGCTGGGGAAGACCCCTTTGAGCTGGTCCCATCTGAATGAAGGGAAGGAGTAAAAACGTCCCAGACAGAGGGCATAGCAACTGAGATGGCAACAAGTCTGGGAGATGGGAAGGATGACAACAAGGCCAGAGCCTCCTGAAGTGGAGTCATGAGGAAGCAGAGAGTGGCAGAAAATTTCTCAGATGTATCAGCACAGGGCTTTGTGGGCTGAGATATGAAATTTGATTTTTATTAAAGCACAGTGCAAAACTACAGAAGGTTTTGAATTGGGAAATAAAATTATCCAATATACATTTAAAGGTTGTTCTGGAAGCTGGGTGAAAAATTGCCTGTAGAGGTACCAGAGCAGGGATTGAGATACCAGGTAGAGGCTGTGGTTTAGGTAAGAGGTGGTGGTGGACATGGTAGAAGTAGTTTAGATTTGGGATGTATTTTGAAGGTAGAACTGATAGAAATTGCTGATACGTTGGATTTAAGATCCGAAGGAAAGAGGAAAGTCACATATGATACCTAGGTTTTGACTTGAGCAGTGGGGTAAATAGTGGTATCAGTGACTAAGATGGGACTACCTAACGTTACTCTGACTGGAGGGGCTTACTTATCTGTGGTGGGAAAACAAACCAAATCAAAACAAACAAACTGCTGCTCTGGAGCCACTCTTAGCTGAATCTTTACTATTCCCTTCTAATGAAATTCCCACACCTTTCTGCCCTGATGAAATGCTATCCCCTTCCCCTTCTCCAGGAAAAGTCTGGACCAAGCTGGCCAGACCTGGATGAAGAGAAGGCATCTATCTACAAGTAGGAGAGCTAAGGGGCTATGGGACCCATTCCTCTTCCTCTTCCCAGATAACTCAGTGCAGTGACTGACTGGCATTTCCTTTACTCCAAGACACTGGGAGCAACAAATGGTGAAGAATGAGCACATGTGAACTGAGACTAATCCGATGATCAAATGACGCTTCCAAAACAACTGAAACAGGTTTTGTGCTATGCATAATTACTGTGCAACATGGTAGAATGGTAAAAATGTCATAAATCTCTGTAGTTAGGATTTCATATAGCCAGGATGACCAATTACAGAGTCAGTTCTGGCCTGAGGTCTGAGATGCCCAGGAAAAACTCTGAATCTTAGAAGCTCCCTATTATAGGCAAGTGGACAAGAGGAACTCTAAAGTGCATAATACTCTTTATCTTCCTTATTTTTCGTTTTTGGGCAGGGAGTATTTAAAGGAGGGATAAGTTTAGAGAGGTGGTATGATCTAGAGAGAGAAGAGAGAAGAAGACTAGACTAATCATAAAGGCATTACTACTGGGAATTCCCTGGTGGTCCAGTGGTTAGGACTTAGTGGGACTTTCACTGCTGAGGGCCTGGGTTCAATCCCTGGTTGGGGAGCTAAGATCCCTGCAAGCCACATGGGTGGCAGAGCCATAAAAAGGGGGGGGGATTGCTACTTTTTAAGCATCTCCTAAGCACCAGGCACTAGATTAGCTGCTTTGCATATATTTTATCTAATAATTATAACAATTTTTCAAAGAGGATACTACCAACCCATTTTATGTAAAAGGAAACTGAGGTTTACATAAAAACCAGTATTATTTCCTAAAGGCGCTTGGGCCATAGATAAAGTACTCATGACCTCTACCAGGCAACTGTGAGCCACTCTGAATGGGCCAAAGAGTCCAGTGGAATTGGAACAATTCTGCAGAGGGAGCATGCCAGATGGGTTTCTCCCATTTGAAGGTGTACACAGACAACTGGTCACATGGTACTTTCATGGTGGGCATTCTGGGCATGCAGAACCTGCTCATCTCATCTCTAAACTCTCCTTTTTCTGGACAGATGAATATAACCTTGGCCTTTCCCCTCTTCCATGGGGTCTGTGATCTGCTGAGTCTGCTTGTCCAAAATTTCTTTACCCCTTGAGTCCTTCATTCAAAGGTCTGGCAAGACTATCTACACTGAAAAAACAAAAACACTCATTTGATAAGATACATGAACCTCATAGCAGCGTTCTTTTCAATAGCTAAGATATGGAAGCAACCTAAGTGTACATCAATGGAAGAATGGATAAAGAAGATGTGGTACATATATACAATGGAATACTACTCAGCCATAAAAAAGAATGAAATAGGGTTTCCCTGGTGGTGCAGTGGTTGAGAGTCCGCCTGCCAATGTAGGGGACACGGGTTTGTGCCCTGGTCTGGGAAGATCCCACATGCCACGGAGCGGCTGGGCCCGTGAGCCATGGGCGCTGAGCCTGTGCGTCTGGAGCCTGTGCTCCGCAACAGGAGAGGCCACAACAGTGAGAGGCCCACGTACCACAAAAAAAAAAAAAAAAAAAAAGGACGAAATAATGCCATCTGCAGCAACATGGATGGACTTGGAGGGCATTATGTTAAGTGAAATAAATCAGACAGAGAAAGGCAAGCACTGTATGATAGCACTTTTACATGAAATCTAAAAACTACAACAAACTAGAGAATATAACAAAAAAGAAACAGATTCATAGACATAGAGAGCAGACTAGTGGTGACCAGTGGGGAGAGGAAGAGGGGCAATATAGGGGTAGGGGATTAAGAAGTACAAACTATTAGGTAGAAGATAAGCTACAAGGATATATTGTACAATATATATATTGCTACAATATAGCCAATATGTTATAATAACTATAAATGAAATATAACTTTAAAAATTGTAAATCACTATATTTTATACCTGTAACTTGCATAGTATTGTACAGCAACTATACTTCAATAAAATTTTTTAAAAAGACTATCTACATTGAGAAAATCCAATGATCTTTAAGGAGAGAAAGAAGAGTATCTAGGAGAAGGCAGGGGTGGCCACGTGCTCAAAGTATAGAAGAATTCCCATGATGCTGACCACCAGGTGGCTTTCATGGATGGGAGGCCATGGCTAAGCCCCAGCAAGAGCACTGGGAAATCTCTCTGACCAGCCTTCAGGGTGGACATATCAAGAACAAAGCCTAGAGGTTTGAGCACTGGACTTTAAGTGAGTGTCTGTGTAAAAGGGACATGATGGAGGAGCAGTTTCTACCAGACATGAAGGAGACTACAGTTCTTCCATCATGGAGAAGAGGACCCGAGGAATTAAGATAGTCTGGAGGATGAGACTAAGGCAGAAGGAATTCTGCACCCTCATCCCCTGGAAGTAGGTGATGCTAGATGATAGAAACCCAAATACAAACCTCAGGCTAATTAAGGGAAAGTCCAAGAACATCTGGACTTGTGCTCCAATTCGGTCCTCCTTATTATGAGTTGAATTTTGTCCTCCCAAAAGATAGGTGGATGTCCTAACCCCTGATTTCTGTGAATGTGATCTTACTTGGAAATAGGGTTTTTGCAGATGTAATCAAGTTAAAATGAGGTCAAACTAGATTAGGGTAGGCCCTAATCCAATGACTAGTGTCCTTATAAGAAGAGAAATTTGGAGACAGAGACACACAATGAGAATACCAAGTGATGATGGAGGCAGGTACTGCTGGAAGCCAAAGAATGCCATGGGTTGCTGGCGACCACCAGAAGCTAGGAGAGTGACATGGAGCAGATTCTCCCTTAGAGCCTCTAGAGGAACCAACCTTGCTGACACCTTGATTTAGGACTTCTATCTTCTAAAACCATGAAAGAATAATGTCTGACGTTTTAAGCCACACAGTTTGTGGTGATGTGTTATGGAAGCCCTACAAAATTAATTCACTCCTGCGATATCCAACATGGGGTGGATGTGGTAGAAGACCAGTGGTGGAGAGAAGTATCTACATAGATTGATGGCCCAGTGAGCAGGAAGGAAGAGACAGAGAGGTTCCTATGTGAGCCTGTGAGGAATATAGCAAGCTATGAGGGGACCTTATGGGTGAAGAGCCTCAGAGTTTAGTAGGGTCTATGAGAGCTGATGTGTTTGCAAATACTTTCTTCCATTCCATAGGTTGCCTTTTCACTCTATTGTTTCCTTTGCTGGGCAGAA
Source organism: Mesoplodon densirostris (assembly GCF_025265405.1). NCBI lineage: Eukaryota > Metazoa > Chordata > Mammalia > Artiodactyla > Ziphiidae > Mesoplodon > Mesoplodon densirostris. The sequence goes on from NC_082669.1 coordinate 18,161,894, forward strand.
GCTTTTTACTTTGATGTAGTCCCACTTGCCTATTTTTGCTTTTGTGCCTATGCTTTTGGTGTCATATCCAAGAAATCATTGCCAAGACCAAGGTCATGAAGTTTCTCCCATGTTCTGTCCTAGGAGTTTTACAGTTTTAGGTTTTACATTTAAGTCTTTAATCCATTTTGAGTTGATTTTTGTGTAGAGTGTGAGATAAGGGCCTCATTATACTCTTTTGCATGTGCATATAAGTGCTCCCAATACCATTCTGGATATCTATTCAAAAGAATTGAAATCAGGATGTTGAAGAGATATTTGCACTCCCATATTCATTGCAGCATTATTCTGAGTAGCCAAAATGAAGACACAACCTAAATGTCCACCAACAAACGAATGGATAAAAAAATGTGGTATAGGGCTTCCCTGGTGGCGCAGTGGTTGAGAGTCCGCCTGCTGATGCAGGGGACACAGGTTCATGCCCCAGTCCGGGAGGATCCCACATGCCATGGAGCGGCTGGGCCCGTGAGCCATGGCTGCTGGGCCTGCACGTCCGGAGCCTGTGCTCCGCAACGGGAGAGGCCGCGGCAGTGAGAGGCCCGCGTACCGCAAAAAAAAAAAAAAAAAAAAAGTGTGGTATATGCATGTAATGGAATATTATTTGGCATTAAAAAAGAAGGAAATCCTGCCATATGTGACAACATCATGAGCCCTGAGGACATTATGTTGGATGAAATAAACCAGTCAAAGAAGAACAAGTATTGCATGATACCACTTATATGAGGTATATAAAATAATAAAACACAAAGAAGCAGAGAGTAGAACTGTGATTTCCAGGGGCTTAAGTTTTAGAGACCTTTTGTACAACATTGTGCCTACAGTTAACATTCTTGTAGACTTAAAATTTTCAAGAGGTTAAGTCTCAAGTGTTTTTATCACACTACAAAATGATCAAAGAAAAAAAATTCTAAAAAAGAGCTCCTCCAGTCAGCAGGAGGAGAGAGCTATGCTCCTCAAGAGAAATCACTATTTATTGCTAAGGCCAAACCAGTAAACCAAAATTTGTACCAGCTGCTGAAACTTCAGCAGAGGGTGCAGGGAAGAGAGAAAGTGACGTCCAAATACCAGGAGAAATGAGCTACATCTCAGTGAGGTCTCAGTGGTCCAGAGAAGAACCAAAAGAGAACAAGAAACCCTTCACCTCCATCACCTGGAATACCCATAAGCTCCTTCTGTGCCCACATTCCATCTGGGAAGAAGGCAGAAACCCTGAAAGACAGTAATTTCCCAAATGGGATTACATTGACCTGAAATAGACTCTAATACAAAAAACAAACAAAAAAACCCAAAAAAACTGAGTTGCCTTGAATGGGCAAGCTTTAATCATCCCATCACCATTGCCTGCCAGCACTGGGAAGGGGTTCCAGTGCAAGATGAGGCACATTCATTCCTTTAACTCACATGCGTTGACTGGCTACTAGGAGTCTGCAGACTTCTAGATCAGTTAGAGAAAATAAAGAAAGGTGCATTCTTTTTCACATTTGAATTGTAGTCCATACATTTAGACTCTTCTATACCCACTAAGCCCATCCAGAATTGCCTCCCTCTCATCCTTGAGGGAGGGATTGGTTTGGGATCGTGGTTGGGGGATATCAAGTGAGGGAGTAGTCTTTTGGTACATATCTATTGAACACCTGTCCTGTACAAGACACCATGGAAGGAGAATGCAGAGGAAGATGAGGCAATACGGGAAAGAGTGAGGCAGGAACATATGTGCAGAAGTACCTTCCTTCCCCTCTCCCCTACCTTTAGTATTAGATGGGCTATCAGAGTCTAAATGTATGGACTACAATTCAAATGTGAAAAAGAGTGCACCTTTCTTTATTTTCTCTAACTGATCTAGAGAAAGGTAGATCTAGAAGGCAAACAGCTTTCATGAATACCTATTATATATAAATCTCAACTAAATGCCAGGAGAAGGGAAGAGGTACACTAGAAACCTAGGAGCAACTTTAGATGGCTAAGAAGAAAAGATACAACCTCATTTAGCCTAAGGGGTTCCTCCATGCCTCCCTCTCAAGTCCTCTGGATCTTTAAGGAACTTTAGGACGAGCTACAAAGGGGAGAGGCAAGGACAAAGTTTACTCTAGAACACAATAGAATGACGGAAACATTTCTTGCCCAACCCTTCCCTAGAAGCGTGTTGACAAGCCCGAAACGTCTTCAAGTTGGCAATCATGCAAGACAGCCTGGCTGAAGATAAGTAGGCTATTAAAACTGTCTGCATAGCTAAGAGAAACAAACCACTGGCAAAAAGCAGCTCAAAATGAGTCAAGGTTCACCCAATTCACAATTTAAAAAAACGCTTTGGACAAGAACCAGAGAAACACCTTAAGTGAGTGTTTAGCACCCTAAAGTTAACCAGATGACGTTCCTCTATAAAGCATCATTTTATTCACATTCTTGTCTGAAGACTTTGTCTCTTAAAGGGAAAAGTGCATTTCATTGTAAGGGCAGAACCCAATATTTTGGCTTGCTTAGAAAAACACATTCTTCAGCTTATATGATAAATACAGATTTTGTAAGTCTATTTTAGGCAGGGCAAATATAAGCATTTTATATATGAAGCAAAAGCATGAGATAGGCAACCTTTTTGACTATACTAATGGCTACACTGTGGAAAGAATATGAGATAACATTTCAAAACTCTGGTTCATCAACCACATATCTGATGGGATTAAAATAAGTGCAATGAGAATAAGCAATGATAACATTAAATGTGGGAAAGGAAGGGCTTTGGTCATGACTGGCCATTTCTTGAATCCCTGCTTTGGCTAACATATCATATAACCCAAGGAGAACTTTGATCTCCATTTCTACAGAAACCATAACAAACGAAAAGGAGATTTAGTCCAAAAATCTCATTTCAAATGAAGGACTTTATAATAAGCAAAAATGACCACATTGTTAAGAAGTTTGTTAATGATGAAAAGAAAGTTGCCCCTTTAAATTCTTCTGGACAGTATTTAGATAAAAATAAGCTCCCTTGGAGGCCTGGCCATATTCTAGATAAGTACAGGCTTTCTCAGATTAGCTAGATTTTTTTGTATATGAAAAATTGGCTCTGATCATGAGTAAGAGGGGTTAAATTTATTCAAGGTTGCACAGATCCAAAGTATCAATAACAAAAGAACTGGGCCAATTAGGCTGCCTCACAATGCAGTAGGTGGTTTTTAAAATTTAGTGAGCTCCTGGTTACTTGAAATACTCAGACACTCTTAGTGTAAAATGTGTAAGTCACCTTGTGGTCTTATGAATCTGCGGCAAAGCTGTGATCATTTCTCAGAAGCAGCATCTTCTCTCCAGAAGAGTGTGTGATCATTAGTGTGAAGTAGGTTGTCAAACGGACATGGGCATTACTGTCAAGTAACTGACTCTGCATGGAATCTGATCATTTACATGCATCAGATTTTGCCTTTTCTCTCTGGTACGTCAAGAGTTCCTATCACGTGGTGGGATTGTGACCCCACCCTTTTTCTTCACGGTGGGGCGGGAGAGAAGCTGCCCTGCACGATACTTTTTCCTGGCTTTGAACTCTCCAGCTAATGACCAGGTGAGAGGACAATTGTCTTGTTAGTGTCTTTGTGAAGTTTTATTCCATGATAAAAGGACTCTGTAAGGTCACTTCTTCCCAGAGAAAAACTACAAGATGAGCCACCAGAGAGAACACAAGATGTGTGTGGCCCATCTGAACTCAGACCCTCTTTCCCTCATCTCAGCTCCCAGGGCTCTGTCTGAGAAGAAACAAGAACTTTGTGGAGCGACCAACAGGAGGTCCATCCTGGGATAAAGAGGAAATAAAGCCATCTCCCGGCTTTTAGAAAAACCAGGGACAACAGAGAAGAGGTTCTATCATCAGAGTCAGGGGTGCTTTAAAGACTTGACCAAAGCAAGCTGCAGAATGATTCTTACAGTATGTCTTTCAGTTTAAAAATAAAATAAAATAATGTTACATATTTTCTGTAGATACATATATTTGTAGTAAGTGCAGAGAAACATATTGGTAGTATTTATACTATGTGGATGCTGGATGACTCACAGTGGCAACATTTGGGAAAAGACTGGGATTGGAGAGTTGGTCAAAAGACGCCTAAGCCTAGCCTGTATTGTCTTAATTTATATAAGGAAATAGTGTTAATGTATTACTTAATTAAAAATCAATTTAAACAATGTACATGTACACTTGTATGCATATATCATACACTTGCATATGCAAAGAATATCTGTAAAAGAAAATTGAAGAAGTTGGTAAGAGTTTTTGACTCTGGGGAGGAAAACCCAGTGGCTGGGAGGTAGATCTGGAAGCGAGATGTGCTTCTGACTATAAGCCCTTTCATACCTTGTGACTTTTGCACTATATGCATGTGTTTAAAAAAACACATCAATAAATAGTGCCAAGTCAGTCAGTAATTCAGAAAGGTAAATTTTAAACATTAATAATATGAACTTTGAAATGAGCTAAAATTCTGTTTTAAAGGTTTAGCACATAGTTTAGAACAATTGTTGAAGGGCTGAGCTTTGAGGAAGAGGAGAACTTGGTTAGAGAGGAGGGAGGTCCACTTTCAGGTCTGTGGGACTAGGATAGGTCACGGCCTAATGGTGACCAAAGGTCCTTGAAGCTGTGTGCAAAAAATACTTGGTGTCTACACCAGCCTCCAAGTACCTTAGGTTACAAATCAGAATGGGGTAGTCTAAGAGTAAACCAGATAGATGTGAACCAAAACAAGAAGAGGAGGAGGAAGGAGAAGAAGAAGAGAAGAGGGAAGGGGGGTTGAATCAGGGAGGAGAATAAGGGGGAGGGGGAAGGGAGGAGGGTGGAGAGGAAAGTAGGGAGAGGGAGAGGGAGGGAGGGGATGTGAATGAATGAATATGACTTTGGGTTTTCTATTAGCATAAGAACTTCATATAAGAAAATTAAGTCCTGGGAATGTAATATAATGGTGACTACAGTTAACAATACTTCAATGCTGTATGGTAACGTTTGAAAGTTGCTAAGATAGTAAATCTTAAGTAGATCTTAAGATCTACTACATCCCAAGAAAACAAAGTTTGTAACTGCGTGTGGTGATGAATGTTGACTAAACTTATTGTGGTAATCATTTCTCAATATATACATATTGAGAAATATATATGTGTGTATATATATATATACACACATATATGTATATACATATATACATATATCAAATCATGTTATACACCTAAAACTAATACAATATTATATGTCCATTATATCACAAATGAGAATAAAAAAAGAAATCCATGATGATAAATGCTCTGTTTCTTTACTTCTGTGTTTCCTAATATTAATTTTTTTTATTACCTATCAATCTTAAGGGATCATTAACACCTAAATTACAATAGCTGGAGGCTCATACATCAAAAGTCCCCTGGCTTGATAGTTGCAAGTGTATGTGCTGGGAAAATGTGGTAGACCTGAGATAGTTAGAAAGTGAAATAAACAAAACTCTGATAATAGAGGGGGGATGGTGATAAAAGGTGGCTACAGCTAGAATTGTGCATCAGACTTGAATTCCTAAATCCTAATCAACAACTATTAAATTGCCTGGGTAGCAGACCATTTTACCCCAAGGCTGGATAGAAGCCAACAAAGGAGGAAGGCAAAGGCATTTGGTTTTCCAAGTAGTTACCTGAGTGCTATTTCCTTTTAATACCATCTTTCTAAACTTGATAACAAAAGTAAAGGGGTGGGATGGGCACAGTTGACCATAGATTTCACTCACTCAGGGGCCCACAGAGCTTCAGGGAAGGAAGTGATGGTACCAGTGTACCATCTACACATGGCAAGACTTTTCAGTAGAGGTCGGGGCTCTCGGGAACATGGCAGCTTCTCAGGGATCATCATATTGAAAATTATCCACAAGGCCGTGCCATCTTGGGATGACTTGCTAGCTTTGTCCAGTCACTTGGGTTTAATTGTGGCATGATAACCATGTGACAGCTATAAGTCTGCACTGTCTGACATCCCCAACTGGGCTGGAATATGGGGGTGGGAAGAGGGTTTCTACCTATTGCATATGCCAAAGGGCACACCCTATCCATCTTCTCTGTGCTCTCCTGTTTTGAGAGATGGTTTTCATTTAAGTGTTATAGAGAATTTTTCTCTGGCTATTTTCTTAGCCCCAACCTTATATTTAACATTTAAAACTATCTCCTTATCTGCAATCAACTTAGATGGTTTCCAGAGAACTTATTATGTTGTTTAAATAGAACAATGTAAATCACTTTCTACTTTTGAATCATCCCACATAACATTCATACTCCTATTCAATTCATAGTCATAGCACTCAGCAACAGGCTTCAAAGCCTGTAGTCTGAACCCTACTACATGGCTTTTCAAGATGCACTGCACCCAAGAGGACCTTTGTAGTATAATTTTTTCAACACTTAATAGCCCAGAGCACCTTTGCATGTTGGCACAGGATACATTCTCTTCAAAAACCTATTATAGAAGACCAAAGACAAATACAGTTGAACCCTAAACATTGTTTTTTCAGGACACGGGGAGGGACAAGTTTAAAAGAGCAGAACCACAGTCTGTTTTGTTTCCTTCATTTTATTTTTTCGTTTTGTTTCCTCAGAAGTTAATCTCCTCTTGTTTATACACCCCCACTTAGACCTGTGACTTTACTACCTCTTTCCCTTTTCATCTGGGCATAGAGATGAGAGTGCTTCCAGAAAGAGTGCTAATTACAGGCTTAATTCCAGCCCCAGGTCTGCCATGCACAACACCAGCTTTCCCATACACCTGGGAATAAAAGCCTGCCATCAAAGCAAACATTTCTCTCTCATCTCAGTTCCAAAAGAGTCATTCAGGGAACATATATCCTGAGGCTAGAAAAGAAGGCTCTTTCTTTCTTTTTCCCAGGGGGCAGAGATTATTAATTCAAGGTCAAGTTGAGACATTTGGGTTTAACAGTTTCCTTATTTCCAAATAACCCTTTATTTACCAGAGCTATGTAGACAGAAAGGGCAAGCAACTATAAATTCTCCTCACATCTCTGCCAACTCTTTGGAAAAGAAAGTTGGTTAAGTTAATTAGTTTTCCTGTAAAAGCAGAGTAAAGTGATTAGTTTTTGTAGAAGAAATCAGGTGGCTGAGAGCATCTCAAGGCTGATATTCAGGAGAAATTATGGCGACCAGATGAAAGTGGAACATCTTTAAAGGCCTGAAAGAAGGAAACAACAAAACAAAACAAAACAAAAGCCCTGAAAACCCAGAATTCTACATCCAGTGAAAACAGCCTCCAAAATTGGAAGTGAAGTAAAGACATTTTCAAATAAAACAAAAATAAGAGAATTTGTTGCAAGCAGACCTGCATTATAAGAAATGCTAAAGAAAGTACTTCAGACTGGAGAAAAATGATGTTATATAAAATCTCCAATCCTAAGAAAAGAATGAAGAACATCAGAAATAGTAACTATATGGATAAATGCTAAACTATTTGGTACTTACTTTCTTCTTTTTAATTTCCTTTTAACATATAACTGTTTAAAATGAAAGAAGTGTTATAGAGTTTAAAGTAAGTTGATGTAGTACAATAGCTATGGCATAAGGGACTGGGGTGGAATAGGTGGACCTATATGATTGTAAGATTTGTATATTTATTACATGAAGTGGTACAATATTAACTATTAGTAGACTGTGAAAACCTAAAAAATTAAATGTGTATATTATAATTTTTAAACAAGATATAGATATATCTTATATATCTCTATATATCTTATGTATATCTATATATCATATATCTATACATCATTAGCTATATAATGTAGAGAAGTACTGCAAAAAGCCATACAAAAATTATTCTAATAACCCAAAAAAGACTGGAAAGTGAGAACAAAACAACAGAAAATAGAGATGAGAAGAAAACAAATAATAAAACAATACACCCACATTCAAGCATATCAATAATTATATTAAATGATATTGAACTAAACACTCCAACTATAAGGTAGAAATTGTCAGAATGGACAAATCGCATGACCGAACTATTTGCTATCTATAAAAGATGCACTTTAAATATAAAGACCCAGATAGGTTGAAACTAAATGAATGGGAAAAGACAAACCATGCACAGTAAGCATAAAAGGGGACATGGTTATACTAGTATCAAAGTAGATTTCTATACTATAAGATTACCAGATATGAAGAGGGACATTTCATTATATAAAAATGTCAGTTCATTAGGAAGAAAAAATAATCAAATATGTGTATGCTTAATATAAGAGCTTCAAAATACATGAAACAAAAATTGATAAAACTAAAAGGAGGAATAGATACATTTGGTTGGAGACTTTAATACTCCTCTTAACCAATATATGAACAAAACTATTAATCACCTTGATGTTATTGATGTTTATTGAATAGTACACAAAAACAATGGAAAATATACATTTCTCAAGTTCACATAGTACACTTACCAAAATAGAACATATGCTGGACAATAAAAGAAGTCTTAATACACTCATTTATGAAAAAAGTTCTCCTCTATCTTGGAATAGAAGAAAACTTCCTCAACCTGATTAAGGCTATCTACATAAACTAAATCAAAAACTTACAGCTAAGTTCATACTCATCATTGAATGTTTCATTGTTTTCTACTTAAAGTCAGTACTGAAGCAAAGATGTCCACTCTCACCACTTCTATTCAACATTGAATTGGAAATCTCAGTGCAAGAAGATAAGAAAAAAGAAGAAATATATGTAAGATTAGAAAGAAAAAAATAAAACAGTTTCTATTTGCACATGACATAATGTATGTTGAAAATTCTAAGTAATCTATTCACAAGCTCCTAGAACTGATATGTAAATTTAGCAAAGTCACAGAATACAAGGTAAATATATAGGAATCAAATATATTTCTATACATCAAAAAATACCTAGTAATAAAATTATCAAAAGATGTGTGAGACAAGGACACTGAAAACTATAAAACATTGCAAAGGGTAATCAAGGAAGACCTTAAAAAAAAGGCGAGGTATACCATGTTCATGGATTGGAAGACTTGATGTTGTTAAGATAATTTTCCCCAAATGGATCTATAGAATTCATGCAATCTGAATAAAAACATAAGCAAATTAAAATAAATGGACAAACAGATGCTAAATATTTATTTGCAAAGGTAAAGGACCTATATTAGCCAGAATAATTTTGAGGAAGAAGAAGAAGAGAAAAGAATGCATACTACTAGGTTTCCAGAGTTACTATAAAGCTATAGTAATCTGGACAGTGTGGTATTGGCATTAAGGTAAACATATAGATCAATGGAACGTGACAGAAAGGACAGAAATAGACTCACAGTTATATGGTCATTTGACTTTCAACAGAAGTGCCAACATAATTCAATGACAACTGGATATCTATATGGAGAAAAAATGAACCTCATCCCTTAACTCTTGTTATGCATAAAAATTAACCTAAAGTAGATCATAAACCTAAGTATAAGAGCTAAACCAACTAAGCTTAGAGAAGAAAACACAGGTGAAAACCTTTGTGACATGGATCTAGGCAAAAGTTCTGAAAGAAAACACAAAAGGCACAAACCAAGAAAGCAAATTAATAAAATGGGCTTTATTAAAATGAAAAGCCTCTGCTTTCCAAAAGACATGGTTAAGAAAATGTAAAAATTAGTCACAGACAAGGAGAAAATTGTTGGCACATCTATCTGACAAGAGCCTGTATCCAGAATACATATATATACGCACACACACATATATAATACCTGTTACAATGAAAAGAAATGGGTACAACATTTGGAAAGACACTCACAAAAAGATATGCAAATGGCCAGTAAGTACATAAAAGAGTCTCATCATCACTAGTGGTCAGGGAATTGTAAATTAAAATCATAATGAGACAACCTCTAGAATAGCTAAATTTTAAAAGACTAAATTATCAAGTATCAGTGAGGATGTGGAGCAACCACAATTTTCATACACTGCTTATGAGAATGTAAAGTGGTACAGCTGCATGACAGTATCTTATAAAGTTAATATAGTTATGATATGATCTAGCGTTCTCACTCATAGGGATTTATGTGGGGTGTAAGTGGGGTGTAAATATAAATTCACACAAAAACTTACATGCAAATGTTCATAGCAGCATTACTCATAAGAGCCCTAAACTGGAAACAACTGGTAAATGGGTTTTTAAAAATTGTGGTACAATGGAGCACTACTCAGCAGTAAAAGGGGATGAAATATCAATACACACAACAGTCCAATGGATCTGAAATTCATTGTGCTAAGTGGAAGAAGTCACACACAAAGCTACATATTGTATGGTTCCATTTATATGAAATTCAAGAATAGACAAACTTATAATGACAGAAAACAGAGCAAAGGTTGCTTGCAGCTGCGGGTTGGGATGGGTATACTGAGAGAACTTTCTCAGTCAATGGAAATGCTTTGTGTATTAGTTTAGGTGATGGTTACATGGCTGCATATATTTTGTCAAAGTCATCAAACTTTACACTTACAAAGGGCAAATTTTATTGTAGGTATATTATACCTCAGTAAAACTGAAAAAAAAATCACCCCTGGCTTTAGATAGACAATTTGGGGAAAAAAAAAAAAAAAAAAACCCAGTTAGTCTTGGTCCTCCAAGAAACAGATGCCACAATGGAATTAAACATCCAAAGATTTTATTAGGGGAAATGCCTGCATGAAAGGAAGGAGGGAAGAAGCCAGGGAAGGCTGGGAGAGCCATCAGACCAAGATGCAAGGCATGGTTAGATACCTGATACAGATTTATTGAAGAAATTAGGAGCTTCTTTAAGAACTTTGAAGTTGGGGTCAGAATAATAAAGTTACATTCACATAATTTCTTATAGATGATACCATTAAAGAATTTTAGGGCAGAAAAAGACCTTAGATATAAACTAATCCTGGGTAGTGACTGTGAGGGCCAAGGACTTCACAGGGTCCTGGGCTTCACTCTGTGCTGGGACCAGCCACTGGACTGGACTGGAGCAGGGAGCTCATTTAGCTGGGTGGCCAGAAGCAGACAAATGCAAAGAGGATGCGTGGGAGGTGTGGATGAAGAAAAAAGTCAAGTCAATACAGGGTCGAGATCGATGCATCAAGTCTGTGGAGTTGTAAAGAGGAAATGAGTCAAGCAGTCAGTAGCTCAGAAAATCAGAAGAAAAGAAATACGAGGTGGACTGAAACAAGACAATTCAGTCTCAGGGGGTGAATAAGGCAAGGGTCTTTTATTTTAAGATGATTTTACGGCATAGGAATAGGCCAGCTGGCTTTATGTTACTGATGAAGCCTACAAAGATTAAAAAAAAAAAACCTAATTCCACACAAACCAACACCCTTCAGATAGCATAAGCCTCAATGACAGTTTTATTAAAGACTGCCAGTGGGAACTGCATTCAAATCTAGGAAATGTGTTTGGAATAATACGAGTGGCCATCTGCCACATATTTAAAGATTTTTAAGGACTGATATGAGTAATGCATTTCAGCGTTAGTGAAAAGATTAAGATGGAAGAAAAGAAGGCAGCAACTTTTAAGGGTTGGCACAAAACACAGGGAGATTAAAAATTGAGCCTTGAAACCATTTTTATCATACTGATTTGGTGCACTGGCAAGTAGAGCATTAATTGTAACTCAATACAAGGGTAATTAAGGATAACGGTGTATCCATCCATTTAAGAATTTCAGTAGACTTTGGCAAGGTTTTCTCATTATTCGAGTTTTTTCCGAAAAATAAAATACACCTTCTCCGAAGACTTTTTCTCCTATTGTTGATCAACTTTTTTAAAATAAGATGATTCTGTCTGAAATATGGAGAATGGATTGGAGCAGGAGAAAACTGGAGGTGGGGGGAATCAAGTAGGAGTTGTTGCTGAAATTCCTGCAAGAGATTAGAGGGGTCTAAAAAGGAGACGTTAAAAAGTGTCAGTGGGATGAAAAGAAGTGGGTACTTGAAACTATGTTGGTGGAAGGATGATCGGACCTGGTGGTTGCTCAGGTGGGAGAAGAAAGGGTCAAGGAGTTAATACGTGTGCACCGGTGACAGGTTTCGGCAGCCGCGTGGGCGGCAGACCCCTAGGGCACCTACAGGGAGACGCTAGTAGGCAGCTGGTTACAAGGGTCTGCAGCTTCTTTCCTACAGAAATCTGCACATTTACTCCTCTGTCTGAACCGTTTCCCCAGACTCACGTTATCGGGAACCACCCTATCTGACGCTGTTCCTCCCTATGCTCTATGATCACACTCCATTCATTTCTCTTCCAACCCTTCTGAAGCACCCATGGCCCATACTCATCTCCAAAGTCCTCACAAAATCATCCCTTTCAGCTTTTCTGCTTTCTCTTCATTCTCAACAGGCCAGCTTCAAGGAGCCACCTATAAACGCCATCTTGCAAGGGATCAAGCCACACTGTAGACACAGCCCTGTCTCCATTCATTTCACCCTGGAAACATTGCTGTTCTTCCTTTTCTAACCTCACTATCACCTCAAACCACAATAACAACAATCCCAAACCCAAAAGAGAAGTTTGGAGGCATTGGTTCAATTGTATGCAACAAAATTCTTAAACTCTGCCATCTCCAGAGAGCTCTAGAAGTGGTCTTCTCCTCATGGACGTCTAGAGTCTAGATTTGACATCTACCCTCTGGACAGCAGGACAGAGGAAGAGTCCAAAAAGCAAGGGAACTGTGCACCACAGGCTACCTTATAGGAAGTGAATTTACGAACCGTCACATGAATGTCACCAGCCAGAACTTAGTCATATGCTATGTGTGGTTGTCAGATGGGCTGAGAAAGATAGTATTTTCTAGATGGCAATGTGCTAGCAAAAAGTATACAGTTTCTATTCCTAAGAAAGGATAAATGGATTTGGGCAGACCACTATCAGGTCTGCTGCAGAACTCAACTTGTGAATATTTCCTTAAGACAGATTCCTAGAATACTGAGTTAAAATGTATACGTATTTTAAAAGCTTCTTGCTGAAACGACGAGCCACTCATCAAAGCTGACATTCTTCTCTTCTTTCTGGGCACACAGGCTGTATTTCCCAGTCTCTCTTGCAATAGGATATGCTCATACTGAATGGTAGCTAATAGAATTTGAGAAGAAGTGATGCGTGCTACGTCCTGGCCTGGTCCTAGAAAGCCTCCCATGTTTCCCCACTTTCCAGCTCGTCAGAATGGATACATGCCCCACACATACTTGGAAACCATTTATTAACTAGGGCAGAGCTGGCAACACCTGTTCTCCCACCTAGTATTTATTATGTGCACAAGAAATAAACTTTGTCTGAGTAATTATCCTTTTGAGGGTGTTTTTGTTACAAGAGTTAACTTACCTTAACTAAGACAAAGCTCTCGATAAATATTGTGAAATAATTTCCAGAAAGATTCTATCAACTTCCATCTCGCCGAAAGATGATGTACAAGCCTCTTCTCCTTAGCACAGTGAATATTACAAATTTTTGAAATATTTGCCAGTTTTACAGGGAAAACATCATTGCGTGATATGCATTTCTTTGTTGTCTTGTGAAGATGACTATTCTGAAATGTTCACTAGCCTTTGTGTATCTTTGTATCCCTCGTTTTGGTTGCTATCACAAAGTTAAGGATTTTTTAAAGGATTTTCTTTTTTTTGCAAGATTAAGATTAACCCTAGTTAAAAAGATGGATACTTCTCTGGACAAAGCCAGTATATGAAAATCCATATTAATATAAAAGATAAATGAAAGAGTCGATCATTTCTTTGTTTTGTAAAGTAAAGAGAAATCCTCAGCCTAGAAGAGAGGACAGGAATTAAGCCAGGCATCAAGAGAATCTCTTTCAAGTAAAATGGTAAATGGCCAGTAGAGCCCAAACTCATATGCTCCCAGCAGTACAGATTTTAAAATCGAATATTCATTCAAGTAAAGGATAAGAAAGATTATTTTCTAATTCCATACTTAGTGTCATCTGAGGGTCTATTACTGTTCCTTACCTATCGGCTGTTAACAGTTCAAAGAAAAACATAGTAAAATCCTGTTTCCTGGAATTCTCTACATACATATGAGGCATTTTTTCATAACTCCTCCCATCCCTGATTCTATTTTTTTCACATAGCACTACCTGTCCATCAGCAAGTATTATGTGGCCCTTCTGATAAATTTCTTTTTTTTTTTGCAGTACGTGGACCTCTCACTGTTGTGGTCTCTCCCATTGCGGAGCACAGGCTCCGGATGCGCAGGCTCAGCAGCCATGGCTCACGGGCCCAGCTGCTCCGCGGCACGTGGGATCCTCCCGGACCGGCGCACGAACCCATGTCCCCTGCATCGGCAGGCGGACCCTCAACCACTACGCCACCAGGGAAGCCCCTGATAGATTTACTCCCATCCTTAACACCCTTTCGCTTGCTGCATTTTAGAATCACTTCCAGGGAGGGGAGGGGTGTTGGGGACATAAACTAAGATGCTTGTGGGGTGGGGCAGGGCCAGGTAACTTAAGTATGATGCAGTAGGTTATATTTGTTTCTATTTGCCAGACACCTTCTGTTTGCCCCACTGGGTTCCTGTCCCAGCTGTCTACTCCTCAGCTGAGCTTTGTGGGTGACAGTAACAGCTCCATGGCCCTCGGTGTCCAGTTGAGTTCTGCCACTGGGAACCCCAGAAGGGAGGCAATTGAGATGCATGCTTATACTCCTGGGTCCCTCCACCACCAGTATCCCTCAATAAACCCACCTTACAAGACTCTCTCTCCTTCCAAGTTCTAGTCACTTTTCCCTGCCTTCATCCCATCAGGTCTAGGGATGGTACCAGCTCAGGTCCTGTTAGCCCCAGGCTCCTGCACTATTCTTTCTTTTCTTTTATATCCTGTCCACATTTGGGGATTTAGGGGTAAATAAACACTTCTCTAATTATTCTCATTTGAATGTGACATCTATTTTTCATTGAGATGCAAACTTGCTTCTGTCTTGTTGAAAAATGTGTAGTTGTTTCTTTGCTGCATCATAAAGAGAATTTTAAATTTTCATATGTGCATTCATGTTTTTTAAGAATTTCTTCTTGTTTGATAGTTATCAAATTTGACAAGGAGCTTTCAGAAATGCAACCACTATACAGCCGTGTGTGTGTGTGTATATCTGTTTACCTTATTTATAGTACACACACGTACAACATGGGTACAAATCAGAATCACCTGAGGAGCTTTTATTTCACCACGATACTTGAACCCTACCCCAGATTTACTGGATAAGAATCTCCAGAGTAAGACTAAAGCAAATGTAGTTTGCAAAATTTCAATGTGCATTCCTATTTAAGATCTCCTACCATATATGATATAGTTGCAGCAACTAAACTTCTATAAGAGTAACCATGTGCTCAGTCTCATGTGCATGACATTTAATAAGTCCTCTGTATATGCCAAATTATGGCAGTATTACTTTGTATTTATAAAATAACACTCATTCTAGGACCTCTTTTAGAGTAGGCATGACAAGGTAAAACTTCTATCCTGTCATTCCTATGGGATAAGCTCCACGGAAGTGGGAGGACCTGATTTCACTCAGGCATCAATTTTACAATAAAGTTACGTAAGGAAGCCATGTCAACAATTTTAATGGGGGGCTTTGAATTTAAACTTAATGGCATGACATGAAGAATCAGCTCTCACTTTGGGGGGAGAAGGGCAAAATTACTAAATACCTGAGTATTCTTTCTTTAAGCACTATTATTATTAGTAAGAAAGGTAACGTAACCTCCTGATTCACTGACCTTGGGATGGACATTCTACCTTCCTATGGAAGGCAAATGGAATCCACATTAGCATCATAGCAAAAAGTATTATTGCTCTCTTTACTGACTACTTAAATGACTCTGCAACTTCTTTTATTATCATTAGTTACTCTAGGACAGAGGTCAGCAAACTATTTCCCATGGGGCAAACCCATCCTGCACCTGTATTTGTAAATAAAACATTATTGGAACAAAGCCATGTCCATTTTTTTTTTAACATATTGTCTATGGTTACTTTCATGGTACAACAGCAGAAAGCTTCTTAAGACAGAAGCTTCAATTATTACTTTCAGACGTTTTTCCTAATATAAGTATTTAAAGCTATAAGTTTCCCTCAAACCACTGCTTTAGCTACACACTACAGATTTTTATATCTGTGATATTTTGTCGTTCAGTTAAAAAAATGTTTCTAATTATCCGTGTGATTTTTTAATGATACATGAATTATTTATGAGATTGTTGTTTTATTTCTAAATATTTGGGGCTTCTGTAGTTATCTTATTAGTACTGATTCATAATTTAATTCTGTATGTGTTAAAAAAAATCTATCAACAATTTCTCATAGACCAGCATATGGTCTACATTGGTGGACCTTCTTTGTGTACTTGAAAACAATGTGTATTATGCAGTAGGTGAGTGTAGTGTTTTGTAAGTCATAGTGTGGTTGACAGTGTCATTCAGATATTCTTTATCCTTTCTGATATTCTTGTTTGATGGTTCAGTTGACTACTGAAAGAAGTATGTCAAACTCTCCAACTCTTGCTTGTGTATTTGTTTATTTTTCCCTTTAGTTTTGATGGTTTTAACTTCATGTATTTCATTTGTAATACTGGTAACTTGTGTTTTTTTTTCTTGGTTATCCTATCTAGAGATTTGTCAATTTTGATCTTTCCAATTGCACAAACTTTTGTTGCTTTTTCTCTATTGTTTCACAGTTTTCAATTTAACTAACTTTTACTCTAATTTTCATTATTTATTTTCTTCTGCTTGCTTTAGGGTTAATTTTTTCTCCTTTTCTACTTTCCCAAGGTAGAAGCATAGGTTACTGATTTTAGATCTTTCTTCTTCAGTAACATATGCATTCAATGCTATGAACATTCCTCTAAGCACTGATTTTGATGCATCTCACAAAGGGATAAATTGTATTTTTATTTTAATTTAGTTGAAATATTTGCCTTCATTTATCTTCATTTTTGAAGTATGCAACTAATGTCTTTGGATATAAAATTCTATGTTGGTACGTTTTGCACTTTGAATATTTTTTCTAGTGACTTCTGGCTTCCACTGTTTCTGTGAGATGTCATCTGCTAATTATCTCATTGATCCTATGTATATAAATTTATTTTCTGGATGATTTCAACACTTTATCTTTGACTTAGGTGTGGTTTTCTTTGTATTTACCCTTGTTGGGTTTTTCTGACATTCTTAGGTCTAGAAGTTAATGTTTTTCATCAAATTTAGAGAGTTTTATTCATTATTGCTTTATATATATATATTATTTTCTTCCCTTCCTTGCTTTTACCTCCTTTTAAGACCTCAATTTCACTTATATTGGACCATTTGACATTGATCCAAAGTTCTGTGAAATTCTGTTTTTCTTCATTTTTTTACTCTATTACTTATTTTTTCTTGATCTATCCTAAAGTTCATTTATCCTTTCTTCTATCTGTTACAATCTGTGATTGAACCTATCTAGTGAATTTTTTACTTCAGTTATTGTATTTTTAACTTTAGATTTTCCCTTTATTTACCTTCATATAGTTTCTATTTATGTTAGGATTCCCTATCTGTTCACTTACTGAGAGCATGCTTCCTTTGGATTCTTTGAACATATTTATAACAGCCACTTTGAATTTTTGTCTGCTGTATCCAATATCTGGGTCCACTCAGAGTCAGTTTCTATTTATTACCTTTCTTTCCTATGTATAGGTAAAATTTTCCTGTTTACTTGCAGGTATGACAATTTTGGCTGAAAACTGGATAATTGGATGATACAATTTAGCAACTCTGTAATCTGCTATGCTCTTCTGAGGACAAATTTTGTACTTGTTGTTTATTTGCCTAGACTCAAACTATCTCCCCTTACACTGTGAAGCAGCTGATACCTCTGTTCAGTTCTTTCAGCTTTAAGTCATTGATTTTTAGCTTTCTTCCAAGATATCTTCCCTCAGTCAGGGCAGGTTTGTGGTTAGTCACGGATTTGGGTAGGGTTTATGCTAGATTTTTCAGTTTCTTTTCTGGTCTGTCTGACTTGAGCTCTATTCTCTGATATTAGAAATGTGTAGGATAAGTGCTAAATCAAAAAAGCAGCAAATTCACAAACTGACCCAGTGCAATTCTGTCTTTATTTATTTATTTTTTAACTGGAGTCCTTGAGGTTTTCCCTGTGCTTGTGTGGTTTAGCAGTTACTAAGGATGTGGATAGAGTTTACACTCAGATTTTGGTCTCACCATTTCTGTGGCTTATCACTTTTAGGATTTCTCTCCCTTCCACCCTAAATTTCCAGCTGTTCTGTCAACACTGAACTTCTTTCTGTGTCACTTCAAGCCAATAAGACTTGTTTTCTGCCACTGGAACTGAGGAAATTTGGTAGTGCCTTCAGACAAAAAAACAAAAAAACCCCCAACCCTAACAAACCTTATATTTTTATCCATTGCACTTGTGATCTTTCAAGACTAAACCTCCTCTGGTTTCCATTTGCTTTGGCCACTTTCCAGTGCATTCAAATAGTGTTTTTTTAAATACTTTGTTCAGATTTTATCATTTTTATCTGCAGGAAGTTTTGCCCAGCAAATTCAATTCACCATTACAGAAGCCAGATCCCTATCAGCTACTTTAAAGGGGTTTTGGGCCGTTTTTGACTTTACTGTATGCTCCATATTAAAGTACTAACAATGAATTTAATTAATTAACTTTGATTCCAGTATCAATCCCACAGTCATCAGATGTAGGGAGAGGTCCTAGGAGGAGAAATCCATACTTGCCCAATCCTATCTATTCATGACAACTTGGTGAACTCCCCACACTCACAGCTATTGTGGAGAGGGATGATTACAAAGTAGAAAAGTGGTTTGTGTGAATGAATGAAATAAGAATAAGTTCATACTCATAAATCTTCTAAGATAGCAGATATAGCATTAGGAAAATAATATTCTGAAAGATCTGAACCTAAACATTCAGAAAAATTATCCCTAATAGTATATAAGACTCATCTGTCAAGGCAGGGGCCCCAAGCAGAGAGAAGGTGGAGGGGTGTCTCATAGGTAAGTAGGAAAGCTAGGGTAGGTGGAAGGTCACATAACTCTGATCATCACTGCCACTTTGGGGCCACATCCAGTAAGTGGATCAACTTGGAATAGGCACACAGAGATGGATCAGGTCACCAAAGAGGCATGAAGACCAAGTGTGTTGCTCTCTCATTCAAAGACCCTAGGGTTTTCTAGACCTTCTGCCGTATGCAAGAAACTCTTTTCTTTCTGCCCAGCAACAGGCAGCAAGACGCAAACTTGCCTCCCCCCTCCTACCTTCTTTCTTTCAGCCCAAAGAGTGACAGAAAGAGGGAAGAGCAGTGAAACATTAGGAGAACCACAAGCCTATGTCTTTTTGATTTTCAGTTTTTATCCTGACTAGCCTTTAGGTAAGAGCAAACTGCTAATGAGAAACATAGAAAACACAGGTTAGCAGACTGAAATTCCATTCAGACACTCTTAACATGGCGTGCTTCATGCACAATAGCTCAGAGGCCTGTACGCAGTTGCAAAGATTATGGGGGGAAGGGGTTGCTGAGCTATTCAGTTTTGCCAGGCTCCCCCCTGGCAAATGGGTCTTTCTTGGCTGAATCACAACCTGACCAACACAAAGCATCTGCTGGTCCCCTCAGTATCTTGACCAAATGGCATTTAATATGTACCACATGCACTTGGGCCTCTTCTGAGGACATGTTAGAAGAGGCCAAGTTCACCCTGGCCCTGATGATCTGCAGCTTGAAATCTCTGGAGCATCCTCATGTCTGGGGTGTGAACACCAGCCCATGAATGGAGAAGGGCAAAGGACCTGTACATTCTGGGGCCTAATCTCATTCCCATGCAGTGGTAATTTGCAATAAACCAAATTCCCTAGATGTGACTAATTGGCATTCTCCCGCTGTGGTTTTCTTTTCTAGGAGACTGGGTCTGAATCTCAACTATCACACTGACATCTTGCAATGATTGTGCACTCCAAAAATGCTCTATTTAAATTTTTTGGGCTGCTGGAAACTTCAGCCAGTGGTTGTTTGGAAACTCAGAAAAACCCAGCAGAAGCAGAAATTTATCTTTCTAAAAGTGAAGTAACAAATGATTAATTGCTTCATTTCACACTTTTGGTTAAACATTTATATTAGAGCTATTTTTTGCAATGATATTACTGAGTGTTCTAATATAGCTTATTTTGTTAGTGGACTTAGGTGCACATGTTACTTCATTGACATTAATATTTTGTGCCTTACATTTGCTTCAGTCCCTGAGATATTCTAGGATAATTAATTGACCAAAAAAAAACTGGTCTAACTAGTTGGTTCACACAATAAATACCAAGTGAACTATATGCTTGAATTGCCCATCTCCGAGCTGGTGACTTTTATATCATGGTGTTTACGAAGCTTCAGTTCACTGATTTATCAGCTTCTGGCATTCATTCCACACATAGGCCCTGGGACATTGTTTTGAACAAAGTCCTTGCTCTCAGGGACATATGACCAATGATAGATGGGTAAACAAGCAAATTAAAAAAGAAAAATTCTAATAATGATAAATGTTTCAGGGAAAATGAAGTCAAGTGATGCAGTCCAGAGTTAGTTCAGGAAGAGGTCAGTTCAGGAATTCAGCCACGTGAAGACCTGAGGGAGCAGCATTCCAGATGAGTGAACAGGAATGCATGTGACTGAACCAAGCCTCCAGTGGAGGTCTAGTGGCCTCATTTCATTCATTTGTTCATTCACTCATTCATTCAACCAAAGAGAGCGACCAGAGGCCCCAGCCCCTGTGCTGGAGTCTGACTTAGCTCTGTGAAAAATTTGGCAAGTCACTCTTTTTTTTTGTTTTTTTGTGTTTTTTTTGTGGTACGCGGGCCTCTCACTGTTGTGGCCTCTCCTGTTGCGGAGCACAGGCTCCGGACGTGCAGGTTCAGCAGCCATGGCTCACGGGCCCAGCCGCTCTGCGGCATGTGGGATCTTCCCGGACTGGGGCACGAACCCGCGTCCCCTGTATCGGCAGGCAGACTCGCAATCACCGCGCCACCAGGGAAGCCCAAGTCACTCTTTTTTAACTCTCAGTCTTTAGCCACAAAATGCCTGGGGTCACACCAACTTCTCCATCTATGACTCTTCTAGCTCCTCGATGGGAAATCTCTATATAATTAGGGCTTGCTTCGTTCAGCTGCTATGCATCTCTCTCCGTGCTTTCCAAGAAGGTCTCTGTTTACACACATCAACGCCTGGCACTAGGTCGTTTTCAGGGTCACTCACTGGACCCTCAGCCAAACTCTCCATTTAACTTTCTTATTTTTTCCTCGTAAATCAATTACTGACAGTTCCATTAACTTTGTCATAGATGATGGTAAAATGCTGGGAATAGAAGGGATTAAAAGCACAGACCCACAGAATTGGGTGAGGAATTGGTGCTGTCCCTCATAAGACACGCAGCTTCTGTGGCCGAGGCCCTTAACGATGCTGGACAGGGAAGGATCTGGAAGGTACTGAGACTCTCAGAACTCTCAGCCTAATTCTTTTCCAAGTGTTTCTAGTCATGCAATAGTCTTCAGTTGCTCACTGTCTGGACTACATTTCTGAAAAGTTTGCAAATAGAGCACCAACCCCTTTCAGATAACTCCTGGGGAGCGTCAAGATTTGTTCTTTAGCAAGCACGGGATGTGAGATTTCTTCCTTTGTCTTGACTGTGTGGCTTTTGAATGTTGCTCCTCTGGAGAACTTGATAGAAGGAGAGGCATTTATTGGCCAGGGTCACCTTAAATGCAAGCAGGCCCTGGCCTTTCAAATCCCTCTGGATTCTGTACACTTCCATCACCACCACGTGAGTCCGTCATCATTTCTCACCTGGACGACGGCACTAGAGTCAAAACTCAGCTCCCTTCATGCAACTCATTCTCTACTCAGCAGCCAGAGCCTCCTCTCTTCAAAATGCATGCCTGATTCTGCCCTGACCATGCTTAGAACCTTATAACGGCGCTCCTTTGCTCTGTGATGAAGATAAAATGGAAAAGCTCCTACCCGCTTTCGCCCTCCCCACCTCTCTGGCCATCCTTCTGGACCTGTTTCCTTGCTGTGCCATCCCAGGCAATTCCTCAACATCTCTGAGCCATAGTTCCTTCATCAGTAAAATGGGGAGAAGGGTCCCTATCAGCAAAGGAGATAATGTGTGCAAAAGCTCAGGACATGTATGGAAGGCAGGAGGCAAAGAGGAAATCGGAAAATGGGACCATGGTACCATTTCCTTCAGCCTCCTTCTCTGGCTCTGTGTGCTTCTGCATCACAGCACAGATTGAGAGATAAGCAACCATTCCTTTGGTGGCCCAGGACCCAGCTCCTGTGGACCAGCTCTGCCCACACATTCCCACCCCACTAGGCAAATTCCCAGGGCCTCAGGGTTTCCAAAGTGGAGAGGAGGCCCAGGCTGGAAAAAGGGCGGAGGAGTGAGTGCCAGGCTGGGGGCTGGTTATATCAGACCGCTGCTACCAGCCTTGCTCCCCTGGGCCTCCTTCCTCCAGGTTGTCCTGTGGGTCCCTTAAGCACAGTTCTGGCCTTGAGGCTAAACAATCATGTTGGTATCGCAGAGTCATTTATTACTTCCTGCCATGTCAAATAGCCCTGGAATTTTGATTAACTGCCAGGCAGCCGAGGTTTTGTTTCAAGGATGGCAGAGTCTGAGCGCTTATCCAGGACAGGCTCTCTGGTCCTGGGTGGGCAAGCTTCCTCTGGCATCCTGCAGCCTCCTAATTACTCCTTGTTTCTGCTTGTAGCTTCTTTCTTAGGTTGGACGCAATCCATCTCTCTAGCTTAAAATAGCAATGGCTGGCCAGTGCCCTTGTGAGGCCTGACCTGCCAAAGGACAGCTGGTAGGAACCATGTGGGAGATGGAAATCACAGCTACAGTGCTGTGTAAATGCTGACCTGAATGCTTGGTCACCAGCCGCAGAATGTCACCAGGACCCCTCCCAGCCCAGCGCATTACGTGCCAGCTCTTCTGCTTGCCTTAAAAAAAAAACCTCCCGCACTTTCTACTGGCCAGACACTACGCTAAGCACTTTGTGCAAAATAACTCAATCTTTACCCCAAATCTGAAGTCGAAACCATGATGACTCTCACCTTACAGACGATGAAAGAATGACTGAAAGATTAAAGCATCTACCGAAGGTCATTTAACGAGTCAAGGTCAGGGTTCGCCTCCAGAGCCCATACTTCGAATTTAGCCACCACGCTACGTGGTCTTCAGAGGCCTTTAGTATCTACACTTTCTGACCGCATGAACCGAACCAGGTAATAAATTTAAAGCCCTCGAAACAGTCCCAGTGGGGCCTGGCGTAGAGTAAGCACTCAGTGAATGCCCATCCCTTCACGTAGAGGCACCCTGGTGGGATAATGAGAAGAGCCGGCTCTTAGATGGGCCGCCAGCTCTGCCACGAGATATGGGGTCTCAGCAGGCTGCGTGCAATTGACTTTGCTTCAATTTCTTCACTTGGGACCTAGGACTAATGATGACACTTATGTCCTAGGGTCGTTGTGAGTATTAAAGGAGTTAATATTTGTCAAGCACTTAGGACAGAGCCTAGAACTTACCAGATGTTGCCTTTGCTAAAATACACATAGGTGCACGTGCATCTGTATGCACTAAGGTGGGTGCGGACCTCGTGGCCTTGAAGACCTGGGTTTCAATGCCTGGTTCTGTTTTACTGTCTGGGTCACCGTGAATAAACTACCTCTCCTGTCTAAGCCTTAGTTTCCTTACCTGTAAAACAGAACCAAAACTCCTGTCTCCAGAGCTACTTGAGAATGACAGGTGATGAGGTGTACAGAAAAGCACAGAATTAGACACACGTTAGGTGCTTAATGTCATTTGTCTCTTTTCCCGGGCAGGTCTCTATTTTGTCACAAATATATAAGCCGGTTTCTGCCCTCACATCTTTCTACCGTCTCGCCTGCAACGCTCTATGGTTTCCCATTCCCCCTGCCAGCCCTCCGTTCTATCACCTTGGGAACGCGTTCAGCTCTTTCAGTAACACTCTGAAGGCCTTGGAAATTCTTGGAGATGTCTAATTACAGCAGTTCTGATTTCTAATGGGCCAAAGGGGACCGCAGCTCAGTTGGCAATTTCCCAGGCCTTTCCATAGAGAGGAAGACAGCGTGTATGTGTGTGTGAGTGCGTGTGTGCATGCACACTTGTGTGTCTCTTCCAGACCGGTGTGGGCCCTGCTCTGCTATGCCCACTCTGGACATTCGAATTCCAACTGCAGTTGTCAGTGGGATGGACCGATGTGGGTCCATCTAGTGCCAGTCTCTCCCTTGGTATTGTCTGTAGGAATGATTTTACTTAAACATTAATAATAAAAACATCTAAAGGGATTAAGTAAAAAGAGCTGCTATTCCTTTGCTACCTGCCCCGAATGCCATTGTGCTATGCACTCCTTGTTCAGGGACCACTTCTTCTTACCCTCTAATCACGTTTCGCAATTAGGTTCCTATATCTACCAACCCCATTTAACCCATTTACCCATTGAGCCTTCAGGCTGAGACAGTTTAAGGGAGAAAGGCTCCCAAACCTGGATGAGCATCAGAATCTTCTGGAATACTTCTAAAAAAACAATCAGGGGGCTTCCCTGGTGGCGCAGTGGTTGAGAGTCTGCCTGCCGATGCAGGGGACACGGGTTCGTGCCCCGGTCCGGGAGGATCCCACGTGCCGCGGAGCGGCTGGGCCCGTGAGCCATGGCCGCTGAGCCTGCGCGTCCGGAGCCTGTGCTCCGCGGCGGGAGAGGCCACAACAGTGAGAGGCCCGCGTACCACAAAAAAACAAACAAACAAACAAAAAAGAAACAATCAGGGTGTGTTACCATTCCAGACCTAGAGCCAGGCAGGGGTCTAGGCAGCTAGGATGTAGATTGGAGACCAACGTTCAAAGGCCAGCCCGGCACCTCAGTGTGGCCTTGGGCAGGTCACGGCCCTCTCTGCCTCTGGGTCTCCTCACCTGGGCAGTGGAGATCATTGTACCTGCCTTGCCATCTCCCTGCAGCATTGTGAGGATGAAAGGAGATGGGGAGGTCCAAGCACGGGTCACGAATATGGGGTGTTTCCAGCTCCCCTAGCCATTTGTGTGACCCCCAGCCTGGCACTCAGTCTGCTGCATTTTATGGTGGTTCGTGGCACTGGCGGAGAAGTGATGAGCAGAATTTTCCTACAATCTATTCCAACTCAGTTCAATGACTCCAGGTAGCTCTCTAACCATGAAGACCTGTAGAAGTATCCTGTTTGGGTACAGTAACACATTTGGGGAAAACAGGCACCCCTGCCTGAAAACCGAGTTTCACCTTTGTTCAGGTCTTGATTTGGCATAGAGGTTTCAGTCTCAGAAATTAGCCCCTAAAAGATAGGGATTTCAAGTCCAGCACGAATATTTGCTTGACTGGGTTTTCTAGTGCAACACCTCTCTTCGTCCCTTCCTTCCAGGCTTTATTTCTTGCCTATGGCTCTTTCACCTTCTTTTTGAACAATTGGTCCTTTTACATCCCAGGCTTTCACGCAAAGCTCCTGCAAATCCTGTTTGGAGCTAAATGGGATTTAAGGAATGTGTAACAGTCGTGTCCCCCGAACTCTGCTGCTTGGAGTGAAACAGGATCTTAATGAAAAAGAGACACAGAACAGGACTCTCTGGGTTTACCCCAGTGCGCTCTGTGGCTGCTCCAACTCCCCCATCAAGTTGACCCCCCGAAGTCTGGGATTCTTCAGTGATTATGGTATAGATCCTGAGCACGGGGGCCTTGCTGCTACACGTGGCACCTGTCACTTTCCTCCTCACCTGCTTGCGCTCACTGGGCTGACATCCCACACATCAGCCAGGCATTCCTGGACTTAAATCCTAATGGTAGGAGGGGGCTAGCTAGCTTCAGTTCAGACTCCAGATACAAAGCAATGAACACATAGTTGATACGTTAATGAACAAAAGGAGAGGAAGGAACAGGGAAGGAAAAGAAAAGTGGAAGAAGAGAGTAAAAAGAAACAAATAGGTGGTTTTGGAAAGCAGATCTTAATCCCAATTCTAAACTCTCTCTCATTCAACCATGGTGGAGTGGGGAGGGTGGAGGAAGAGGTTAGGGGAGATGCCACAACTTCAGCGCAAGCACCAATAGCCAAGTGTAGAAAAACAAGCAGATCAGAGGGCTGACGCTCCCTAAGGCTGAGTAAGGCCTTTGCTCGCTCCTGCCTCTCGGGACATTAGAGAATGCCCGGGAATGCAGATTAAGATCTGACCCCTTGTCAATTGATCACTCCAGTAAGAGAGCCCTGGTGCTTGGGATTTCACCAAAACATCAAATGATCTTTTTTAAACTTAAGTTCAGGTAAGCTGCTTCAGAGATGGATAACGTCCCGGAATAAGGACTCCAGTCAAGCCATCAATTTGAGATGCTCGAGCCTCTTTAACACTGTCTTGTAGCTCAGCACCCCTCAATTAGCACAGCACCCCACATCCAAAGCCTGGAAAGGGCCAGAGGAAGAATATGAACCAATGGGTCCCTCTTTCTCAGTCTTGATGGTGAGTTACCGAGTATAGAGAGGACCGGGGAACAAGCCCACAGGTTCCTTAGCTCCTTTGACCTGCTACTTCACTGTGCAAGATCTAAGGCTTCTGGAGATGCAGCTGGGTCAAGTATCAGGAAGCTCTCCAGCACGGCCCACTCTGCGCTTATGGTGCTGTCAGTGTAGGAGCACAAAGTGAATGTGAACCTGAAGAGAGAATATGAGCCTGCCAAGGGGCGGCTTAACTATCTGGATTCGGCCTGGCTGCAGTCTGGGGGACGCGTCGGCTGCAGGCCCCACCTCGCCTCTGCCGCATCTGCCCTTTCCTTGCTCTGGCCTTGTATTAGTCCACCTTGCTGTGGGCCCTTGCAATGCCTCATCCCTCTTCCCTCAGGAACAGGGGAAGCTCCACCTGAGAACGGATACAGTGATCCAGTCTTAGGTGGCATTTGATAGCTGTTTGATGAATGAACAAATAATGAATGAATAAATGAATGAATGAGCAGAAAACTGAGTCTAAGTGGATCTGGAGAGGCACATGGAAATATCCAGCATGGCGCCCCTCCCCGCAGGCAGGTGCAGCTCTGGCCAGCGACACCTAAAGAGCGAGCGTGGACCACATATCGGCCCCACTCATCTGCTCGGCCAGACACCCTTCTCATCTCTCCATGAATCTCTTTCTTCTCTTCACCAGATGGCACAAACATCTACCTTGCCATGCAAGGCAGGAATCGGGGATTCATTCTGACCATCTCCTCCCGGCGTCTTCCATTTCTAAACAAATGGTGACCACCATGCTGGTTCCCCTGTGGAAATCCATCACCGTGGGTCACTGTCCCTACTCTACTGCCACAGGTCATTACCATCTCTCCCCAGACTGACCACCACAATCACTTCGAAACCCAGCTCCCTGCTGCCATATGTAGCCAGCCCCACTCTATCTCCCACTCTCTCTCACCGTGGCCAGAGGGGTCCTGAAGAGCACTGATGGGATCACATCATCCTACCGCTTAAAATCCCCCTGTGGCCGGCCTTTCACCTTAGGCAAGTTCAAATGCATTCGTCCGACATAGAAAGCTGCTTACGACCCTTCCCCGACTAGGTCCTGCCACTGTAGCCTCACCTCCCACAACATCCGCTCAAGTTCCCTGAGAACACTGACCCTTCCGCAATTCTTCCAGGGCACCAGGCTCCCTCTCACCCCCAGGGCTTCGCCTTGGCTAGTCTCTCTGCGTAACACATCCTCTTCCCTTTGCACCATCCAACTGCTTCTCCATCCAGCCTTATGGGAATCTCTCTTCTTTTCAGAAAACTGTCTTGGTCCTTCCTTCCCCCGCGAGCTGAGTTAGCTGTCCTTTGTTCATACGCATTCTCTCCACCTCTTAACACGTCTGTGCGCCTCTCCTGATCGCATTTCTGACACTTGCTCTCACTGTTCATTTCCTTGTCTGTTGCCCTCACCACCCCTGCAGCCCCACTGCCCAGCACAGTCCAGGCTCTGCTTATTGCAGGGTCTGCAAGTGCTAATTGAAATGAAGTTGCAATGAAACGAAACCTTCCCAGGTTGGTACTGCCTGACTTCAATCCACTTAATCCATGATCATGTGTGAACACTGACCATGGCAACATGCTAGGCCTGCTTTATTGCTTATGTCTGAATGTCATTTGCCTTGTTCTGCTTTCTCCAGGGTTTATAAGCTTTTAAGACAGAGCGAACCCTATCTTCCAGTTCCAAATGATTTCTCAACCAAATTCTATTTGAGTTTTTTGTCAGACACTAGACAAAACCAAAGGAAATGAAGCCCATTCATGGGGTTGCATTTCGTAGGCAAATAAAGCTATTTCACAGGCAAATAAACCTTGTCCAGCTCTCTTCTCCTAAGGGCATGACCTCAATGTATTTTTCAAATCAGCAACTTTCAAAATCTCTCTCCTGCCACCATTTACTTCATTCGAATATAACTGAATGTGGAAGGGACCAGGACTGAGTGAAATATATGCGTTCATCTCATATAGGTAGGAACCTTGGGTAAAGATCCTGGGACTCCTATATTCACACCCCCTTAGTCCCTGTACTTATTCACCTTGACTCACATTTGGTTTTTGTTTAATTGCACATCAGGCGCTCTCCTGCAGGTATAAATCAGAGTTCGCTGTAACGGCAGTGGTGGCCAGTGTCTGCATGATGTCTGCAGGCTACAGAACACTTCCACGTGGAGCATCTCATTTAACTCTCATGTGCCTAAGAGGCCGGCACTACTGTTGCCCTGACTCTTTCCTAGGTGAGGGTATCAGATGTCTCAATTTTAAACCTTCTCCTCTGCCCTCTTCCTCCAGTCACTGCCTCATCAAGCAGCTCTGCGCAGGGACTGCTGGGCTTCACTCAGGTACAACTGGGCAGCATTTGGCCTTGGGCCTGCACTCCTGCTTCCTGCCCTAGCTGTCTCTGACACCCCAGATGGGGAACCGGCGGCATCTACTGGAAACTCATATATTGTGAAACAGGAATGGAGAGGCATCGGTCCTCATGTGGGCTCCCCAGTCAGTGGCAGGTAGGCCAACAGATAAGCGCTCCTCTCAGTCACCTGAGGCCCATTTCCCAGGGCTCCTCCCAGGGCCCACGGGCCCAGCGCCTACAGTGGTGACCAACTCAACAGCGCATCCTGGTGTCGTCTTCTCTCTCTTTCCCGTTTCACTTTCCATCCATCACTTCTACTCCTTGGGGTTTCTTCCCAAACAAACTACCTGTACACAAGCCTTTATACCTCCAGCTCTGCTTCTAAGGAACCCGGACTAAAATCACGAAATTAGATGACTCGTCAAGTATCCCAGAGCTCATGTGGAAGGCTGTAATTTACAGTCAGCCCTTTGGATTCCCAAACCCCATGTGACCTCCTCCTTCTCTTCCTCGCACTGAGAGAACTAATGTAGAAACAGAGTCTTGGGTATAGAAACAACCAACTACAAAAGAGAGGTGTCAAGTCAAAAGTAGAAGCAAATGACTTTGCAGCAGAGAAATGTGACTGAGTGGGGTGGGTGTGTGGGGTGAAAAAGAAGCGCTTCACAGGATGGGTACCCGGGAGGCCTCTCCTAGTCACCCTCTCCATACTCAGTGCCATCTGGTGTTTTCTCTGCCAGCAGATTCATTTCTTCTTAGCACTTATCACAGTGTGTAAGTAAACATTTATTTCTTTTTGTTTATGGGCTCTCTCTCCCAAGAGGGCAGGCACCATGTCTGTTGTGTTCACCACAATATCCCCAGTGCCTAGCACAGGGCCCAGGACATAACTGGCAATCAATAAATGGGCAAACTAACAAAAAATGAGACAGAGAAAATCAGACAGAGAAAGACAAAGATCATATGATATCACTTATATGTGGCATCTAAAAAATTGATACAAATGAACTTATTTACAAAATAGAAATAGACTCACAGACGGCTCAAGAGGAAGGGGGTATGGGGATATAGGTATGCTTATAGCTGATTCACTTTGTTGTACAACAGAAACTAACACACCATTGTAAAGTAATTATACTCCAATAAAGATTAAAAATAAAAAAAAAAGAAAACAAACTCGCAGTCACCAAAGGGGAGAAGAGGGCGGGGGGAGGGATAAATTAGGAGTCTGGGGTTAACAGATACACAGCTACCATATATAAAATAAATAAAGAACAAGGACTTACTGTCCAGCACAGGAAACTACATTCAATATATGTACATAACTGAATCACTTTGCTGTACACCTGAATCACTGTAAATCAACTATACTTCAATAAAAAAGTCAATCACAATTGGTGAACAAATCAATAAATTTGTTCCTGAATAAATGAACACATGGTATTACGGGCAAGGTGAACAGCATAGAGAAAGGCATGGAAGAGTAGGTGAATACAGCCTGTTCAAGGAATGTCTGCCGTTGTCTATACAGGGTGTATTTGTTTGAAGAGTGGGGAGGCCAGGAGTGGTCATGGAAAATATTTCTTACAGTAACATTGAGACCATATACGTACCCTGGCCACATTCTATGTGTTGGAAGATGATATTGCCTCTGCCTAAGTGATTATATAACTTGGGTTTTCAAATGTCTGCTATCACCTGCAGTAAGTGGCTTTCTTCCCCATTGGGCAGTTGGCATAGGTGTTGGCAGGGCCTGATCTGGTGTGCAGGTATGGGCACTGTGTGCCAAGTGGGCCTTGGATTATCGGCTGCTGTTGTCACCTGTTGTATTTTGTGCAGTTGGGCATTGGCACAGGCTTTCCTAAGACTCACCCACTGGCCTACCTCAGAGCATCTGTTTTGGGGTCTTACTGTCCTTCATCCTCTGCCTTGCCTTTCTCACCTGAACCCTTACAGCCTTTAACACCAGCCTTCGGATCCTTAAAAATTATGCAAGGAGGTATAGGATACCTTCTTATTCATTTATTCACACACGTATTAACGGCGTGCTGGTGGACAGACACCATGCCAGGTACACGTCTCTCCTGGCTGACTTGTGATTCTATGCACTCTGCACTGTCCAAACACCCTGTTCATTCTCTGATGGTTGAGATTCAGCATTGCATTCTCTCAGCCCTGGTTTGCTGTAGTGGGCTCACCGCGCCTCAGTTCCTTTCTGGTGGACTGTCTGTACTTAAGGACCTTGCTACAAAAATATCAGACGATGGAAGAACGATTTCCCTGCTGTCCTGACCTCAGCACAACTTAAGCAAAAATTAAAACGTTCCAGCTATTCAGCAACCTTCAGCCTGCTTCCCTCCTCATTGGTGAAAGCCCGGTTAGAGGCGGGTGGCCACGTGTTCCTTCCTGGCTCCTTGAGAGCTAAGTTTATTCCCTCGCCATACTGACATTTCAGGAACCATGAAACTCACCTTTAGCACTGTTTATTTTTAGTGTCTCTGCATTTATATTTAGAAGAGAGGCTCTGACAGGCCTCTGAGATCAGCAGTCCTGAAATTTTTACTGGAGCACTCAGAGACCATGAGAAAGAAAAATAAGTCATGCGTGTAACTCCCCATTTATTTCCTGGAACTGGTGACACCACACAGGCACATGTGCTGAGAGAGACAGGAGCAGCGGTCTGGACTCACCTTCAGTTGCTCGGACCTGGCCATTCACCCAGCCTCCCAGGTGGCACACTTCTGTTGCTTCACTGGGGGGTCCTAGGACAAATGAAGTCGAAATCGTGAGGACCAAGAGAGGTAAAACCACTAAGAACTGCAGTAAAACCACTCCCAACCTGCAACGTGCCACATTTTCTTCTTTTCTTTCAGACACTACAAAATATGTTCCTGTGTACTTTACAAATTTTTTAAGTATTATATGCGTGCAGTAGAAAATTCAAAAGGAAGAATTTGTGAATTCCCTGGAAGACCAGTTGTTAGGACTCCTCGTTTTCACTGCTGAGGACGTGGGTTCAATCCCTGGCCGGGGAACTAAGATCCTACAAGCCACACAGTGTGGCCAAAAAAAAAAAAAAGAAAAGAAAAGAAAACAAAGCTGGAGAAAAAAAAGAAAAAGAAAAGAAAGGAAGAATTTGTAACATATATCATAGAGAAGGGGTTAATAGTTCTAATGTTAAAAAAAAAAAACCCTCTTAGACATTGAGGGGCAAAGAACCAAAAACTTGACAGAAGAATGAGCAAAAGACATGAACAAACAATTCACAAAACATATGCGTATATTCCTTTAAACATATTAAAAGATGTCCAAACTGTCATTATTAGAGACATGTAACTTAAAATGTTATGGTATATTTCACAAATGGCATCCCGTTTCTCACCTACCCAACTGATGAAAATTTAAAAAGCATGACAACAAAATCTGTTGGGAAACACGTTCTTATACATTGGTGGCAGCAAATTGGTACAACCTGAATGGAAGGAGATTTGGCAAGATTGAACAAAACTACATATAGACTTGCATTTGATCCAGAAATCCTACTTCTAGGAATTTATCCTGAAGATAGTCCCAAGATCAGAAAAACACATCTGCACAAGTTTATTCATCTCAGCATTACTGTTAATTACAAAACACTGAAGACAGCCTAAATGCCCAAATGTGAGAGATCAGTGGAATGCACAAGATACATCCACACAGTGGAGTCCTATGCAGCTGGATAAATAAATGAGGGAGAGCTCAGTGAACTGATATGGAGAGAGTTCCCGGATGTATTGTTAAGTGGAAAAAGGAAAGTGCAGAAGAGTGTCTGTACTAATATGCTACCTTTGATGTCAGAAAGAAGGAGAAATGAGAAAATATAAATGTATTTGCTCACGTAGGCAAAAATAAATACAGGGAGAATAAACCTGAAATCAGGATCAGTTACCTAGAGAGCGTAGACACGAACAGAGTAAATAAAATGCAGGAACTGAAACACAGTGTAAGGGGAGTTATATATCTCTGAGTATACCTTTCTGTAAAGTTCTGACTTTCAGAATCATAATAATGTTCCACATGCCAAAAAAATTGCTAAATAAAATCAAAATGAAAGTATCATCAAAATATGGTGTGGGGAACCCCAAATAAAATATGAATAATAGCAACAAGTGAACCTAACTCTATTACAAATGAATAACATTATTTCCCATACTGTAGTTATTTAAGAAAGATATAAGAATTCTTTGATATGTTTTGTGACTTTTTTCTAAGTTTGACATTTTTTGAAAATGAAAAGTTAAAAAGGAAAAACTGAAGGGGGTGGGGAAAAAAGGAACTAACTTAAATAACTCTGGAAAAGAGTATTTTGGCTATTTTTGTAAGGCTAAAGTAAAAAAGAATGGTACACAAACATTACATACTCTACGTAGTAATTTTGTTTTCCCCGGAAGTATGGATTAGCAATTCTGAAGATATTTTGAGTATTCTAGGGTTGAGTAAATAAGTCAAATAAATAGCATGAATAATGAAAGCCAAGTTTCTCACTGTAGTAGAAAGATTATAACTGTGAATAGAGGGAAGACTAGAATAAACTGTGCTGTGGGAATGGAATTAGACATATCAACAGGAACTCGCGATCAATATGAACTCAATGTACACATATAGACCTCACAGATATACACATTTGCAGATAGACGGACACAGAAATAGACATAGATGTGTGTATATGTGTATCTATATTCTCCACTCTGTCTGCTGCAAGGGACTAGAAGCAATGACACTCTAGCCCCAACAAGCACATTCAGTGTCTATTCTCTCATTTAAAAAAAAAAAAAAAAACCCTTGGAGAAATGGCTGATTCCAGGCCTGGACACAGCATGTACAAGATGAGCCTAGGTCTAGGCTATCTTGTGATGCCAGAAAGTGAGGAAATTTTCCAAATATGATAGGGACAGGTCAAAGGACACACTGGCCAACTCCAAGGGGCTCCCAGGAATCAAATCTGGGATAATATTGGCAAGAAAATAAATGACAATAGTAAGAGATTATAATGCACAGAATAAAATAAATATCCATGACTCCATACTGACATAAATAAGTAAATAAGCAACTGATGGGGGAAGGAAAACTCTCACAGCAGAATTCCAATTCATAAGTGTAGAAGGAATGATAAAAGCAGAAGTTACTAATTTGCAAACACTACAGTATTAACTGTTGCAGACAAGAATCACTAACAGATGTTATAAATTACAGGGGTAAATATACTGAGAAAAAAACTGCATATCCTCAAAGTACATCCCCACAAAATAGGGAAAAACGACAACTTTGTAGGGCAGAAAACTCACTTAACCATGTGACCAAAGTCAAGCTCACCAGTAATGAGACATATTGACATCATGTGCCTCCTGATACGATGCACTGAGAAGAACACAGAACTGCTTCTGTGATATTCTTGCCAAAAATGCATTACCTGAACTTCATCAGGAGGAAACATTAGACAAACTCCAACTGAGTGTGTTCTACATGATAACTGGAAAGCATTCATCAAGGTCAAGGAAGACAAAGAAAAACTGAAGAACTATCCTAGATTGGAATAGATCAAGGCAACATGAAAACTTGATCCTGGGACATAAAAAGGACGCTAGTGGGACAACTGGTGAAATCCAAAGAAGGTCTGCAAATAGTTCATAGTATTATATTAAGGTTAATTTCCAGTACAGTGGTTATATAAGATGTAAAGTTTGAAAAGATACAAGAATTTTTTGTTTTCTTGCAACTTTTTTCTAAGCCTGAAAATTTTTCAAAATGAAAAGTTAAAAAGTAAACATAAATAAAATTTTTAAAGGAAGAAAATAGTATACAATGTTCCTATCAACCTATTTTCCAGGAATCAATTTTCTTCCCAACAGATAGCTACTATTAACAACTTCTAGTATATACTTCCAGACACTGTCTATACAAATACATACATGTATATTCATCATCTGTGTTATGCATATATGTATTAGAGATCCTTCCATATAAGCATGTGGCATTCTTTTAATGGCTGTATAATGTTATATAGATTATATGTTACATATATTAATGTAATTATTGATCATTATGATGTTTCTAATATTTTGGTATTACAAACAATATATATTAACTAGTGATGGACATTTATGATGTTTCTGATATTTTGGTATTTTAAACAATACTACAATAAATGCTTCGTTTTCTATACATACTAGTACTTGTCGTATAAATGTGTAGCAAAACAGATTAATCTCCAAAATATAAAAGCAGCTCATGCAGTTCAATATCAAAAAACCAAAAATTATATATCTTATATATATATTATTTATGTAACTGCATACACATTTGAAATCTAGCCATATTGCTATATGGGTCAGGGGTTCATTCCTTTCGATTGCAGACTAGTATTCTGCAAGTTTGTTTATCCATTTGTCAGCTGAGGTTCATCTGGATTGTTTCCAGTTTTTGATCATTATGAATAAAACTGCTATAAACATTCATGAACAGGTTTTTGTTTGAACATCAGCTTTTATTTATCTTGGATAAATACCTAGGAGTGGACTTGCTTGGGTCTCATGGTAAGTATATATTTACCTTTGCAAAAAACTGCCAATCAGTTTTCCAAAGTGGCTGTACCATTTTGCTTCCCTAACAGCAGCTTATAAGAGTCCCTGTTGCTCTGCATCCCCATCAACACTTGGTATTCTCAGTTTTCCCCCCATTCTAACAGGTGTACTGTTGTATTTCATTGTGGTTTTAATTTGCAGTTTCCTGATGGCTGATGATATTGTACATTTTAATGTGTTTATTTGCTATACTGTATATAAATCCCCTTTAAAATGTTCAAATCTTTTGCCCAATTTTTTTTTTTTTTTTTTTTTTTTTGGCAGTACATGGGCCTCTCACTGTTGTGGCCTCTCCCGTTGCGGAGCACAGGCTCCGGACGTACAGGCTCAGCGGCCATGGCTCACGGGCCCAGCCGCTCCATGGCATGTGGGATCTTCCCGGACCGGGGCACGAGCCCGTGTCCCCTGCATCGGCAGGAGGACTCTCAACCACTGCGCCACAAGGGAAGCCCTCTTATCCATTTTTTAAGGAACCTCCATACTGTTCTCCATAGTGACTGTATCAATTTACATTCCCACCAACAGTGCAAGAGGGTCCCTTTTCTCCACACCCACTCCAGCATTTATTGTTTCTAGATTTTTTGATGATGGCCATTCTGACCAGTGTGAGATGATATCTCACTGTAGTTCTGATTTGCATTTCTCTAATGATTAATGATGGTGAGCATTCTTTCATGTGTTTGTTGGCAGTATGTATATCTTCTTTGGAGAAATGTTTATTTAGGTCTTCTGCCCATTTTTGGATCGGGTTGTTTTTCTGTTATTGAGCTGCATGAGCTGCTTGTAAATTTTGGAGATTAATCCTTTGTCAGTTGCTTCATTTGCAAATATTTTCTCCCATTCTGAGGGTTGTCTTGTGGTCTTGTTTATGGGTTCCTTTGCTGTGCAAAAGCTTTTAAGTTTCATTAGGTCCCATGTGTTTATTTTTGTCTTTATTTCCATTTCTCTAGGAGGTGGGTCAAAAAGGATCTTGCTGTGATTTATGTCATAGAGTGTTCTGCCTATGTTATCCTCTAAGAGTTTGATAGTGTCTGGCCTTACATTTAGGTCTTTAATCCATTTTGAGTTTATTTTTGTGTATAGTGTTAGGGAGTGTTCTAATCTCATACTTTTACATGTAGCTGTCTAGTTTTCCCAGCTTATCCATTGAATTATCTTGTCACATTTGTCAAAATCAATTGACTATTTATGTGAAGGTCTATTTCTGGACCCTCTATTCTTCTCCATTGAACTATGGTTTGTCCTTAGGCCAGTGTGACAGTGTCTTCGTTACTGTACCTTTATAAAAAAAACCTTGAAATTAGGTAATGTGAACATTCTAACTTTGTCTTTTTTCAGAATTGCTTAGCTATTCAAGAACTATTGAGTTTCCATGTACATTTTAGAATCAGTTCATCAAGATACACAGAAAGACTGATGGGGTTTTGATTGGGAATGTAATCTATAAATCAGTTTCAGAAAAATTAATGTCTTAGCAATACGGAGTCTTCTAATCCATGAACACAAGATACCTCTCCATTTATTTAGGTCTTTTTCCTCATCAAGGTTTTATAGCTACTAATATATAAGACTTGTATATATTTTGTTAAATTTATTGGTAAACACTTTGTTTTTGATGTTATTACAAACGACCTGTGATTTTTAA
The DNA here is from genome assembly GCF_025265405.1 of Mesoplodon densirostris. Taxonomy (NCBI): domain Eukaryota; kingdom Metazoa; phylum Chordata; class Mammalia; order Artiodactyla; family Ziphiidae; genus Mesoplodon; species Mesoplodon densirostris. The sequence goes on from NC_082669.1 coordinate 18,199,145, forward strand.
TTCAATTTTCAATTAGTCACTGCTCATAGATATACAATTGATTTTTGTATGTTACTCTTGCATCCTGAGAAATTATTACAGGATAAGTAGGGGCTGGTTACATGGGGTGGGGTGAGTCTGAAAAAGAGAGAACATCTCATGGGAAGGTACTGAGGCATGAACAAGATGCAGTGGGCAGGATGGTAACCCTAAACATTCCATCCTGATCCAAATGTCAACAGTAAAGCCGGGAGGTTAAAGGAGGTGGCACGTTGTGAGGCTACAGGGGTGGGGGTGGGGTGGGGTGTGTAATTTACGGAGGGCATTTAAGCCAAGCTAAGGAGTTAAGAGGTTTGGAGTTCATTCTGTAGAGAGTGGGAACATCACTGAAAAGGTTTTAAACCATCAAGTTCCATATCAGATTGTTTTAAGAGAGAATACACAAATGGTCATGAACGAATGGATTTGCCTGGGGGAAGGGAGGAGAGTGATGAGAAAAATATTTGAGGCAGGGAGATTGGCTAAGAGCTGTTAAAAAAAATTCAGGACATAAGAGGATAAGGCAGAAACTAAGGAGAATGAGGGCTGGGGAGTAGGGAGAGGTGCTGGACACCCTGGCGGTTGAGTCAGCCGGTTTTGGTGTCTCTGCACTCAGGTGCCAACCTCTCCTCATTGCCAAGAGGACCCCCATCCATGAATGCACAATAATGTCAAGTCTCTCTAAACTCAGAAATGTTCACAAATCTCGTGTGTTGTGCTGTCTGTAATTTACTTTTAAATATTTCAGCATGGGCACTGTGTAAAGTATAGGTGGGTACATCAGTTTTAATTCAAATCCGAGGGATGGTTAGTTATTATTTGATGGGTAGATATCATCTAATCAAAAATAAACTCTGCGAGGGGGTTAGCACTGGAGGTCAGTTCTCCAAAGGACATGGTTACCTTATCACTCCCCACGTGAATATGTACTGGGGCGGGGGTGACTAATGTAACACAAAGGGAATTTGAAACACTGTTTCACTGGTGAAACTTTAGTACATATGGATTAAGGAGGAATCATCACCGTTGCATGAATTAGGAATTTACAAGGGATTCAGAAGCCCTGTGTCAGGAATTGGGGTCAAAGACCAAATATTAGAACAAGAGATGCTCTTAGTGCTCTGATCGCTCAGTAAATGACAAGGGTCAGGGATTCTTTGCCAGGAACCAGGGGCGGAGACCAACATATATGTTCTCTGATCTCACTTTCCCTTTGGGTTTGCACTCCATCACTCAGAGGATTCTGTCTGCTGATCCAACTACAAGTCTAGTGAATTCTCCTGCCACTAAAAAGCTGTTACTTCTGGTTTGAGTGAATCTTTCATGCAAAGCTCTTGTCAAGTGCCTAAAGATGAGAGAGCTGGAAGCGAGTTGACTAGAAAAGGTGTCACTGTGGTTGCCTTGCCTGCCAAGACAGGCTTGTCTGGGAGACCGGATTCCCCCTGCTTTGATGGCAGCCCAGCTCCAGACAGTGAGGCTGGGGAAAGGGGCCCTAGAACTCTCACTCATCTCCAATCATTCCCTGTCTACAACCTAAGCCCAGGTAACTCAGATCTCAGTTAGCAAAGCATCCCTTCCTTTCAGAAACCTCCCAACTCCCAGTATTTTCCCTGCAAAACTCTGCTCACCTAGTTGGTCCCCTGGCCAGTCTTTCCCGGGGCAGAGCCTTCTGGTCCTCTCAGTCCCAGGCAACCCATTTCCAACTCGCACCAGCTTTCCTTCTGTGGGCATCTGGCACCCTCTGAACTGTCACAGCTATCAGTGTGCCCACTGTCATTCTCAGGTTATTCCAGGTGCTAATCTGTCTTCTCCAACTAAAGGACAGACTCTTAGAGGATCAGGATCTCCCGTCCCTTGCTTCCTTCCATACTTTATATACTATGGTTTGGCACTTACCCTTGCCTTTGGGACACACAGTCCTGGTGAACAAGGCAGACAGCTCCTCCCCTAACACAACGTCCAGTTTGGTGGTGGAGACAGACAAGAAAATGGGCAATTACAGTAGACCACAATAAGGGACAAAATAAACCCACTCGTTTATTCATTCACTCATCCCACAAATGCACACTGAGCTCCTACTATGTTAGCCACTGGGGGATATAACTGCCCAAGATAGAGCCTGTCCTCATCCGTTCACAGTCCAGGAAGGGGAAGCCATGAGTGGAGGGTCAGCTAGCCCGCAGTCAGAAGGTGAGATGGAAGCTAAGTCCTAAAGCATGGGGAGCTGCAAGGTAAGGTTGATACCCACTAATTACTTGGAAATGAGCAGTGCTCAAAGCTGCTGGGAACCTTCAGCTTCCCCTTTCCTCCACATATCTCTAATCCAGACTTTCTTACTGGAGAAAAACCAAGAAACAAAGCACAATGTCTGCACATTTGTCGCGTTGCACAGTGAGGGGCACCCGCGTCTCCAGGCTAGAGTTCTCCCCGGGAGTGCCTTCTGATGGTGGAAATTCCCAGAGAACCCATTAGCTTGGGGCGGGGGATATCTGTGTTTTCCCTTGAGCAGTGGATGTTAATTTTTCCCTGGAACCTGCTAAGAAGTCCCAAACTACATTTATACTCAACCCACAGGAATCCCTTTCTCTGTGAAGTAAGAATGTATTTCATGAAACAGCTTTCTCAATGGGGAGGAAAAGAGCAAAATGTAACAAGACCACCCTCAACCCATTACTCATCCCCATTTCCCCGGCTACATGGCTCCAGGCTCCTCTCCTGGTGCCAAGGTGGAGAAGGCGGGATGTGGACAAAGCCTGCACTCAGGCCACAGCTCTGGAGCGCTGCTGGGACTTCTACCGGGCTCCCTGTCTGTGTCACACAGTGTAGGGTGTCCCCACCACCCCACCCCCACGCCTGAAAGAATTCCGCTGTGTGAGGATGAATCGGCAGAATCTGCCAAAGTTTGAGGTGGGAGGGACCACCCACCCACACGTGGCCTCCGTGTCCTGGCTGGGGAGCTGCGGACTCTGGACTCCCCGCTCTGCACTTGGCAGTCTCTCAAGATCTCTGCCCAAGAATTGCCTTCCTGCAGGGCGTGAAGTCCCAGCGTGACGTGTTCCTGGTCACCCTTCAGCTCTGTCCCCACCGCTGGCACCGCTCAGGAGGAAGGGCGGGGCAGCTCTAACTCTCCAGACTGAGTCCTGCGTCACCTACACAACGACACAGCCCCACTCGCAAAATTACTGGCATGAGAACATACAACTGCTCAACACTGAATGAACAAAAGATACGAATTTACATTTTCTACAGAATAAAATGATCTTTTAGAGGTGGTGAGACCTATTGGGAGAGGGGAAGCCAGCCTGAGAATAGAGTAGACGGGCTCAGTTTTACAAATCACTTCTTCCTCTGTGGTTGATCTTACACAGGTTAATGCCAAGTCTTTGTTCTTCCTTCAGGTTCAGAACTTTCCCTTCTGATCTTGCTTTATGTAAAACACATTGGAAAGGTCGAAGAAAAAGCCACCGATAATCCCAGCGTCTCACTGGAGACAGTAATTTTTATCTCCTCTCATCGAGATAAGCTACCAGGTAGATATTTTGATTCCATCTCCTTTCTTATTTTTTTTTTAAGTCCCCTCCTGGTGGTAGTACTAACAAGCCAGGAAATTTCTCTTTTCTTAAGATACTTTTTAGAGCATTAAAAAAAGAAAGTTTCTCCTTATGAGCCTCACAGCCTCCCCCTGTGGTGTGCAAAGCAGGTCTTACCCCCATTTTTCAGATGGGGAAACTAAGGCTCAGAGATGTTACATAACTTAGCCAAAGTTACCCAAGTCGAAAGACAGAGTCAGGGCTGAAACGTTTTCTTTTCTTTTTTTTACTCCATGCTCAAGATTTGTTTTGTGAAAATGAGCAGCAAAAAGGAAAAACTAAGGATCTGAATAATTCACCGTGGGATAATCAGCGCACTAAATAGGTTAACAGTTCGTTAAATTTTGGGTTTTTGATGTTTCCTTCTATTAAGATTATAATGGGCATGGAACCAGACATATGCCCACTGATGGTCACACACACGGGGTTACTTAGTACTAAAGTGAACAGCTGTTACCACGGAAACTTCTGAAAAGATTACAGACCCTCGGTAGAGTAAAAGGGGCCCACAGTAGCATATGTTTTGATTTTCTAATGACTAGTCAGCTTAACTCGGCGTGTTTGTCCAGGTTTTGCCCTCAGACATTTCAAAACATTCTGCAGTTAGCTCAAGAGACAACGAATGATAGCTGTTAAGAACCCTCAGGGCTGGGAACCCTCGGGAAAATCCTCTCTAATTAAGATGAAAGATGCAGGCATGTAGGCCCTGCATCTTGGAGAAGACAAGGCAGGGCAGAGGGATGGAAAGCAGAGTGTTTGGAAAACGTGGGGAGGGCCAGCTTTGCTGTGGAACGAATTCAATCTCCATACTCCTTGGCTGAGTAGAATACGGGAGCTCGCTTCCATGGCTCTCCCCACCCCTGGAGCCTGGTCCCCTCTCTGGCTGTCTGGAAGATATTCTACTCATCCTCCCTGGCCCCAGGTTCCCTGTCGAGGGAGGTATCAGTAATATTTTTCCAACCAGTGACTTTCTGCACCAAAGCCATTGTTTCACATCCACTCCCTTATAGGCTGGTCTGTGCGTCAGACAAGACCTTGTAGCTTCTCCCTTGATGCTTTCTGGAAATTTATTTGTAAAATAACATTCTACCCACCATTTATTCCATTGTTTGAACAAAGAGATTACATTAAATGGGAAAGCCAGATGTAAAATCCTATCCTTTGTATATCAATGGTATGATATACCATTGATGGTATCAATGGTATGAGTTCCATTGGAGGAGGCTCAGCACAGGGTGCCAACGTCAGACAGGCAGGAGTACCACAGGTCCTCCCAAGAGCATCAAGCAAGGTGTACAGAACTGGGCGTTTGCCAGACACAGGCAGGGAAGAACATTCTGGATAGAGGGATCAGAGTATGCAAACTCAGAGACCTAAAAAAAGGCATGTTTGGCAGACAGCCAAAATACATCTGTGTTGTTAAATGAACACGTGTGTGTGTGTGTGTGTGTGTTACATTCTTACACACACTGTAAGGCTGGTTGAGGGCCAGGTTGGAAAGACATTGTGTGCTGTGTCTTGGAGTTTGCCTTTGATCCCACCCCAGTGAGGTGGGCTTTTAAGCAATAGAGTGACATGGCCCATTCTGAGGTCTCGAAAGGTGACTCTGGTGGCAGAGGGTTGCAAGAGGAAGAGACTGGAGTCAGGGAGGCCAGGGGAGCAGTCGTGGGATTCACGGAAATGACAGAGGACACCAAGACCCGCCAAGGTGGGCAGTGCATCAACAATGACAGTGCTTCGGGGCACGTACAAGGAAGACACCATTGTAAATAATCCAACTGATGCACAAGGACAGAGGGCTGAATACCCCTGAGTGCCGGGAGTCATATCTGGGGCTGCCATGAGAAGCCCCTGCGAGGTAGGGCTCAGACAAGCTGTGTGCTCGGGAAGATCAGTATAAAGTGGGCGGAGACTTGTGTCTTGTTTTGTTCTTTGAAAGGAACAGTAAAGCAGTTACTTAAGAAAGGCCTTCAAACCACTGGGTTTTTTTATCAGGTGTAACCTCTGAGCAGAGAGGTCTACCACATGGGGACTGATAAGGTAGGGGCAGGATATTTCTTTATAGCGCTTTAGCTGAAGACATTCTCTATTGCTTTCGTACTAGTTTGTTTTGTTTTGTTTTGTTTTGTTCTCCTGCAATTAATCTGCCACCTCGTGGCCTAATGAGAAATTTCAGTTTTCATAGATCAGAGAGGGAGGATGGATGAAGTAGGAATCAATATGCTTTCGGCCAATATAAGCACCAGCACACTATTGACCGTTATGAACGATGCATCGATACAGGAGTGCCTTCCTCTGACTATAAAATGCCCCTCTTACCTGCTATCCAAAAAGCATTTTGTCATTTCCCAAGAATTCATGGAACAATAAGAATATGAATCATAGACACTTCTTACATCTGTATGCTTTTGCCTTCATAAAATGAAAACTAGAAGATGGTCCTTATATTTTAATGGGAAGCGAAATTGCCCTAAAAGCTACAAAGTGCCCTAAGACTATTTTCAACATATAAAATAGTGCTAAAAAATAATAAGGTCAATTTACAAACAGATGAAACCTGGATCCTGAGCAAATACTCATTAAACTAAAATAAAAAGTGAACACAAGCTGATGAATGGAGCCCTTTTTCTCTGGCTGAGTCATAATACCAGTGTTTAATAATTGATCTTCTTGAGAAACTGAGAGGATGCTTGTGTGGGAGTTCTGTGGTCCTTGAATAGAATCACTTGTTAGATTCTACACAAAACAAATAAGCAAGGGCCCCATCCCAATATGTCTCCTTAGTCAGGAGTGCAGTGCAGAAAGGTGGTAATGGGGTCAGCCCAGGGTTCTGCTGGCCTCTGCTGTGTAGACCTTTAACTTTTCAGTTACTGGATAATAGTGAAGCCAGGAGGGGAGTCCCAGAGAAGGGATAGGGCTGGGGCACTGGAGAGCCAGACTACTGCACAGTGGCTGAATTTTAGCCCTCCCCTTAGTTCAACCTACTCTCAACCTCAGAAATGCTGCCTAAAGAAAGATGTCTTTTATTTTAATTGAGAGATAATTGCATATTACATTATATTTGTTTCAAGTGTACAACATAATGATTTGATATTTGTGTATATTGCAAAATCAGGAAAGATGGTTTTTAATAGTTACATTCTTCTAGCACAATATTTACAATATAAAAGTCATTAATGTAGATGTGGCCAAAGTTTATTTTTTCTCTATTGTTAAGGAGGGGGTGTCTAAAGCCAACTTAACGCATAAATAAGATTTTTAAAGGATGTTTCAGCCATCTAGCTGCTAGTCATTTTCCTGTTTCCATTTCTACATCTTCCTTTTAATCTGACCACACAACGATCATTAATTCTAAAAATATTTTCAGTCAATCCTCTTGTTTTCTAGGTCTGATCATATTGTTCATAGTGATACCTGAGTGTCCTCCTTCCTAAGAGTTATTTTTCAAATTTGTTATATATCTTAAGGAATTGGTACATAAACTGCATAAACTCCTTCCTGAATTTGGTAATAGTTTGTTAACAAGTGTCAATTACACTTTAATACATGAAAGAAATGCAGTTTGGAAATATCGTATGCTTTTTTTTTCTAATTTAAATACTGCCTTCCCCCTGAGTCCACATGATGACATTGATGATTATTGATGATGATGATGATCATTTTTACCCTATTTGCAACGTATCAAAGAATGTGAGAGCTGGAAGGAAACTGAAAGGTAACTGAGTCCACTCAGCTGCTGTTTAAGTCATGTCTGTGCTGAAAACTCAGTTTGGTTTTGATCTGTTCTGCAGGCACACTGATGGAGAGGGAAAGGGAAGCGATGACCATGTAGAGAATTATGGCAATTTTATGCAAATGATATGGAAACAAAAGTGATCACTTTTGTGATTCCAGAGGTAGAAGAAGCTGAAGCAGCAGGCATGGCTGGAGCTGGTTGGGTCCAGAAGGCTGGGACAGAGGTAGGTTGGCTGGAGGTGCAGGTAACAAAAGATGAAGGAAATCAGGGGAAGAACAGCATGCAACCCGGAGAGCTAAGGGGCAAACACCTCAGACTTGGGAAAGACACAAGGTAAGTACAAGGCTCAAGCACCTATCTTAGAGTTTATGATCTGTGGGGAGGCGTGTGCAGGTGAGGGGGCGAGTGTCACAGATTCTGCTCCCAGCAGTGTAATGAAGTGAAAAATTGGGTGGTGACCTGGAAAGTGGTGTAGACCAGTAGTTCTCAACCTTGGTTGCACATGTGAGTTACCTGGAGAGCTTTGAAAAATCCTAACGCCCAGGTCCCACACCTTACTCTGGGAGTGGAATCCAGGCACCCTATTTTTTTTTTTTTTTAAAGCTCTTCACATGATTCCAGTGTGTAGCCAAGGTTGAGAATCCCTAGTGTAGAAAATAGGAGATGTCTACCCCCAGCAGGTAGAAAGGTGATGTCAACTTACAAGATTAGATGTGATACAGCTATCGGCATGCCCTTCCCAGCACCCTGAAAAGAGGTACCCTAACGTGCAAGCTCCGCTTTGAGTACCACTTGATTTATTTCCGAGCAAGCCCTGGGCTGTGTTAGGAGCTCAGTTCTCATCAACTGGTGGGTGGGCGGAGATTACTTTCGCTACCCTCGACATACATTTCATCCCCAGGGCATCCCCCGTCTCAGAACCACACCCTTTCCTTCCTCCAGTGTCCTCCTGACAGACGTTTCTGGTTTCATTCCTACACCTGCCGGAACTCGAATTGTGCTAAGCACATCAGTCAACGTTACTGGGACTCCCTTCTCCCTAGAGCTAGATTGTGATCCCTTGTCACTGGCTGCTAGCTGAGGGCCTCCTGCAGCCTGACGGACCTCTCCATTGAATCACCAGATTGGACACACCTGGTATCAATTCCAGCATGGAAAGAGCTGAGGTCCTGGAATCCTCTGGGACGAGGGCATTTGCACGGCCAGCCCTTCCCATTGGGGCCATCCTACGTCTGAGTAATTTCCTAGAGACCGAACGTCCCAGGTCTCAGTTGCTCTCCTTTTCCTACTGGCCCACCGCTCCCTCAAAACTGAGGCCAAATGGTCACAGCTCAAAATCATGCCAGCCAGCTGGTGGGAGCGTAAAACCTGAGCACTTCTGGCGGTGGTGGGGTGGTGTCAGATGTTTTGGTGGCTGAGAAATCTGTGGGAAGATGCTTGAAGATCAGTGAACTCATCGCTGGGAGTCACCACAAAAGCTTCTGAAGGAAAGAAAAGGATGGGGGCAATGAGAGGCGAGTTATGAAGGTAACAGAATTGGAAAGGACAGGTGTGCTCTGCTCAGAGAATTGTCTAAAGCAAACTTAGGGCAAGCAAGGTGCCGATGGATCTACCCACATCCACAGCAGACACGGCTCACTGATTGCAAGATTCTTCCCTGCGGCACCTGGACTTGGACTTGAAATCTGTCTCGACAGCATTCCACGTATTCACCACAAATCCATCAGAGCTCTCACGCAGGTTGAAAACTATGAGCCACCCTGGATCTGAGTGAGGAAGCACCTTTCTTCTTCCTAAGCCACCGACACAATCTAGGCACGCATGGGGGAGGGGTGGTCCGAACAGGAAACCAGAGAGAAAGGCTATGCCATGGAGAAGCAAGCTCATTTTTTCAAGGTCCTGTAGTATTCAACACTTTCCATTTAATGATGGCCAATCCACACAATTCTTTCTTTCTTCTAATTCTCTTTTTATACATAGTGTCACTTCCTCTCAGCATAGTCTCTCCCGTAATCCCCTCCCCCTCTTTTTTTTTTTCCTCCTCCAAACTGACTGGTGTGCTGTGGAGCTGAGAAAGGAACAGGCTTCCTGGAAGTCCCTCCTGACCCACAGGCATGCCACCAGGTCGAGGCTGTGGACAGAAAAGGTGGCTGGGGAGAGTCACGGGATTCAGGAGCGCTGCCCGATGTTCAGTGGCCATTCGTGCCTCTTAGAATCTGAGTTGTGATCCTGTCCCAACCCCTGCAAATGCTTTAGGTTCTGCGGGCACCAAATGTTCCCTGAGCATGTCCTTTTTCTCAAAGTCAAACAAAAACAGAAAAAAAACCCAGGAGGTTGTTTGTTTCACCCAGCCCCATGGATGAGAAAGGACATCCAAGTAGATACATTTTGCCACCATTTGGAGATGTGGGACCAGCCTCAATCAGGAATAACTGCCAGGCTGTACTAGGTAATTTCTCAAGGGATGGTAAGAGCATTTAATTTAATCGAACCCCCCTATCCCGACCCTGAACTGCCCTGAAACCTATCTTTCAGCTTCTAATGTTTTTTTTCTTTCTCTTCCATGGGGTTGAGCCCCTGTTTTCTTCCCAATGTAATATATGTATTAGTTTTGTATAGCAGGCGTTCTAGTAACTGGTGAATTGAATTATGTGCTTTAACTGTTTGGGTCCTACACTCCAACCCTGGGGAACTTTCTGCCACGATTCTCCCAGTTGTCAAAAACTGAACCCTCAGAGTCATCACTGATGCTCCTTTCTTCTGAATCTCTGGCATTTAACTACCTCAATGTCCAACAGATTCTCCTCTTGAAATGTCTCTGGATCCACTCCTTTCTCTTTCTATCCATGACCGTCTCCTTGTCCTTATCTTCATCGTTTCATCCTTGGATTACAGCCACTGGTCTCACTCACTCACTCACCCTCCAGCTTCAACCTCACCACTCCCAGACCAATATTCCTAACCTCAAAATTTATCTTTTCACTACCATACTCAGTAACCTCTAATGGAATCCCATGCTGACATTCAAAGCCTAAAACTCTCTGGGCTACTACGCAAACCCTCAATAATCAGTCACACATTGCCTATGGACATGATTTCTAACTATTTCTCAATGATGCGCATGTGCTCCAAAAATCATGTTTACACACACACACACACACACACACACACACACACACACACACAGAGTAAGCCTTTGCTTGTGGCTTTCTACTTGCATTTTAGCATCAAGCAGGGGTTAAAGTGAGAGCCTGGAAACTTTGCATGCTCCAGTAAGACTTCCCCACCCTCACCTCACCACTACCATCATGGCAATTTCCATTCTGCTTTTGAATTGATGTTTTCTTTTTTTTTTTTTATTGGAGTATAGTTGCTTTACAATACTGTGTTAGTTTCTACTGTACAGCAAAGTGAATCAGCTGTATGTATACATATATCCCCTCTTTTTTGGATTTCCTTCCCATTTAGGTCACCACAGAGCACTGAGTAGAGTTCCCTGAGCTATACAGTAGGTTCTCATGAGTTATCTATTTTATACATAGTACCATGAATTGATGTTTTCAGTGAATACATTGAAAACAAGGCATTGTTTCCTTTTAGCATCATTTGTGTTTATACCCTCAAAATATGTGTAAGGTACCAAAAGAAAAAAGCTGTCAGTGTAGAATTATACACTAGGATAAGGAAACATTAGGAAGAGAGGAGGGGGTGATGGCCGCATCATACCAGCACACCAGACATCCAGCATACCAGACATCCCTCATTTTCATCCCACCCCTCGACAAAAAAAAATTCAGTATCTATCCACAGACAAAAGTGCCTTTGAGGGAGCTGTGGGATCCAGTACCACAAGCCAAGGGGCCTGGGAGGAGTCCCAGCCTCCAATGGGCTGATGGACCTTGGTTCTAGCTGTGGACCCTGTGGCGGCCCATGAATTGGCTTCTCTTGGTCATGATCTGGGAGCCCCTGGTGAACATGCTTAAGACAATCACTCGCTGATGAGACAGCTTATGTGGAAGTTCAGATTTCCAGAGGAGAAATTCCAGCACTCCACTGGAGTGGGGGTGGGGGGGTGGGGGGGAAGGGTTTGGATGCACTGGAAAGGGTAGGAAGAGTAGTTTGACCTTACCTACATCACTCCAAGGTGGCACAGTTTAGGGCCTAGGAAGATCTTCCTTTGGCCTTGATTTATCCCACAGGTGAAAGGGAGAGTATGTGAATGACACCGTGCTTCCCCAGCTGTGCAGGACACCTCCAAAGGGCTCATGTATCTCTCGCCCCATCTGGAGTACTCAATTAAGAGCTCTATGATTTGGAGGGTGGGAAGTTGTGGGGGGCACAGCAGATAGAACTCTGAGAGGACATGAAAGTGACACAGATCCTAACTGCCTTGTGGATTCCATCAAGCAGCCAGCCCACAGCTGCTGGGAGCCCCTCACCCACAGATCAACCCCAACTGGCTCTTGGGCACCCACAGTGCTCCACATGCCAGACCCCCACCCACACACCCACCCTGTGGCCAGCTCCTTGTGTGTGCTCCTGACAATGGCCTGAGTGGGCTTTGGTGGATTGCCAGTGAGCACACACAGAAAGCTGGCTAATCTGTAGGCCAGGGAGAGAGCACACACTTGAGCTTTAGGGTCACGTGTGAGAAAACAAAAGAGAGGCCGTGAGCCCATGTTGCAGGATCTGGAGAAGGCCTACAACCTTAAAAATTCTGCCACAAGAGGGAGCAAGAAGCACGGAGCGGGTATACCCACAGAAGGTCTGAGACAGCCTCCACATATGTATATGTATAGCTGATTCACTTTGTTATAAAGCAGAAACTAACACACCATTGTAAAGCATTTATACTCCAATAAAGATGTTAAAAAAAAAAATCCCTAGCAGAGTTGATAAAAGGTCTCTCTCCCCCAAATGCAGTTAATAAAGACTGTAGGGGTTCACTGGCTGCTACTGAAAATGCAATGCAAAACTTCAGGAAATATGAAAAATCAAGGTGACTTGACACCACCAAAGAATCACAACAATCTTTTAAACGGAATCCAAAGACATGGAGATCTATGATTTGCTTGACAAAGAATTCAAAATAGCTGTTTAAGAGAAACTCAGTGAGGTACAAGAAAATACAGAAAGACAATTCCCAAACCTGAAACAGAAAGAAACAGAAAATACAAACAGACCGATTACCAGTAATGAAACTGAATCAGTAATTTAAAAACTCCCAACCAAAAAATGTCCAGGACCAGATGGCTTTACAGGTGAACTCTACTGAAAATTCAGATAAGAGTTAACACTTATCCTTTCAAACTATTCCAAAAAAAAAAAAAAATTAGAGGGAGAAATGCTTCTGAACTCATTATATAAGGCCAGCATCACCCTGATACCAAAAGCAGACAAAGATATCACACAAAAAAATAAAATTACAAGCGGATATCACCGATGAACATAGGTGCAAAAATCCTCAACAAAATACTAGCAAACCAAATTCACCAATACATTAAAAGGATCATACACCATGATCAAGTAGGATTTATCCCAAGGATGCAAGGATGTTACAATATCCACAAATCAATCAACATGATACACCACATTAACATATTGAAGAATAAAAATCATATGATCATCTTGACAGATGCCAAAAAAGCTCTCAATAAAATTCAACATCGATTTATGATAAAAATTCTCCAAAGAGTGGCCATAGAGGGAATATACCTCAACATAGGAAAGGCCATATATGGAAATTCACAGCTAACATCATACTTACAGGTGAAAAGCTGAAAGCATTCCCTCTAAGATCAAGAAAAAAGACAAGGATGTCCACTCTCGCCACCTTTATTCAACATAGTTTTGGAAGTCCTAGCCACAGGAATCAGGAGAAGGAAAAAAAAGTAAAAGGAATCCAAATTGGAAGGGAAGACGTAAAACTGTCACTGTTCGCAGATGACATGATACTAAACATAGAAAATCCTAAAGACACTACCAGAAAACTGCTAGAGCTCATCAATCAATTCAGTAAAGTTGCAGGATACATAATTAATATACAGAAGTCCGTTGCATTTCCATACACTAACAATGAAATATCAGAGAAAGAAATTGGGGAAACAATCCCATTTACCTTCACATCAAAAAGAGTAAAATACCTAGGAATAAACTTACCCAAGGAGGCAAAAGACCTGTACTCTGAAAACTGTAAGATGTTGATAAAAGAAACTGAAGACGACACAAACAGATGGAAAGATAAACCATGTTCTTGGATTAGAAGAATCAATATTGTAAAAATGACCATACTAGCCAAGGCAATCTACAGATTCAGTGCAATCCCTGTCCAAGTACCAATGGCATTTTTCACAGAACTGGAACAAAAAATTTTTAAATTTGTATGGAAACACAAAAGATCCCAAATAGCCAAAACAATATTGAGGGAGATTTTCTCTAATACTTTTATAGTGCTTTCATTTCTAGTATCTCTATACACTTCTGGCTGGTTTGCCATTCACTCTACCCAGAGCACACCTTAGCCTAGCAGAGCTGTGGGTTTTTTCCTGTTTGTTTCCTACCAAGTTTGCTACTTATACTGACAAGGACTCTGGGCATGGATTTTTGCTCTTTGCTCCCAATCAAGTCAGTCCCCTCTGGCTGTGAAGCTGCTGGTTTTCATAGCCAGTTCTACTCCAGAAAAGCTACTGGTGCATTTCTCACCAAGTGAGCTGGAGGGGATGGGAGCAGCCCCGGGCAAGAAGGCTGCAAACTCCCACTGTTCTTATTCAAAGTGCTAGTAGCAGTTTTTCATAAATACATGCTTCTCAATTTGTTGTTTGCCTTTGGTTAACTTCCAGAGCCCTTAAGTGATCATTTTTTGACAATTTTTTTTCCAGTTTTATACTTGTTTTTTGGGGAAAGAATTTTCTAATCTGTTCATGATAGTTGGAAGTCCTGTCTCCAAGTGTATTTTTACCATAATTTTTACTTAAATCAATATTCAGAATATACTGTAAATATGTAAATTATTTAATATCTGAAGTAGGTAGTAAACTGTACTTATCTTTCTGTTCATTTTAGTTTTTCTTGGAGTTAAGAAATACCTCATATTTTCACTTGCATAGATTAAATCACCCCAGGCCATCACCTCAATGAAGTTTTACTGTGAACAAACATGTCAGATAAACTATCACGTTTTTTCCCCCCCTCTGGAGTTATTCCTCTTAGACTCCTTCATCCTTCCATTCCAATCTTCACTATTTTTTCTTTAGGTCTGCTGTACAGCTATTATTCTAAAAATTTCTTTCATCTCTTTTGTGTTGGGTACATTATTTTCTGGGTTAAATGTCTTTGTCTTGAAGGTCATGTAAAACAGTGACCTAAAACATGGTCTCTGGCATTAAACTGCCCAAGTTCAGATTCCAGCTCTATATTATTAGTTGTGCCACCTTGGAGACATTGCCTATCTATGCCTCAATTTTCCCATCTGTAAAATCATTGTGAAAAGAACAGTACTTACCTCACTCAGCTGTTCTCAAGATCAAATGAGCAAATATATAAATACTAGCTACTATCACTGGGGTGGAGTAGCTTTTGGTGGCACATGTGGAGTTTTCTAAGAAATGCGTAAAAGTATAATTTTTTAGACATTGCGTGGATAATAATTGTACTAACACTTGGTTATCTGATTGGGTATAGGATTTTACGTTAAAAATTATTTGTCCTCAGAATTTTAAGGGCATGTTGCTATTGGTTTTAGTTTCCTATCGCTGTTGATAAGTCTCAATATTCTGATTGCCATCCTTTGTGCGTGCGTGTGTGTGTGTGTGTGCGCACGTTCTTTTAAAAAGTTCTTTTAAATTGAACTATAGTTTATTTACAATATTGTGGCAATCTCTGCTGTGCAGCAAAGTGAATTAGTTTTACACATATACACATTCTTTTTAAAATATTCTTTTCCATTATGGTTTATCCCAGGAGGTTGGATACAGTTCCCTGTGCTATACAGTAGGACCTTGCTGTTTATCCTACTTTTTGAAAGCTTAGAATGTTTTATTCTTGGTGTTGTGAAATTTCATCCTGATGTACCTTGGAGTATTTCTTTTATTCATCGTGTTGCCTACTTCACCAACCCATTACTCTAAGAATTTTTCTTGTGTTATATCTTTGATAATTTCCTCCCCTTTTCTCTCTTTCTGTTCAGGCTTCCTGAAACACATATAATTAAAGACTGGATCTCAGGGACTGACCTTTGTACTCCTATGGTCTCTACATTTTCTCCTTCATTCTGGGAGAGTTCTCTTCTAATCTTTCTATCGAATTTTTTTTAAAAAAATTCTGCTATCGTGTCTTTAACTTATAAGTGTTCTTTTAAATTTTCTTATATTTTATATAACTTTGTTTTGTTTCATGGATGCAATCTTTCTTGTATTTCTGAAGATATAAATGATATATGTATATATTTTTTCTCCTGCTCCATGATTTATCTGAGTTTTTTTCTGAGTTCTTTTTTTTTCCTGTTGGCTTTGTATGTACAAAGCCTCTCAAATTGAAGGCATTCTCAACTGTTTGGTGATCTTTGGCTCTCCTTTGTCATACAACAGTGAGGCACAAAAATTTCAGAGAGGGCAAGACTTGCTGACTGCAGAGCCAAAACATTTTTTCTATTTTGTGATTCCAAAATGTAAGAGATCTTTTCTTTGAGTCTGATCACTGTCGCAATAGTTGGCTTAGCTAGGATAGGCTAGGTTAGCTGCAGTAATAAGTAAAAATTTAAAAGACTAAAACTCAATGGCTTAACAAATATTTATCATTCCCACTGCATGTCCAATGGTGACTGGTAGTGAGCTTGGGTCCAGGTACAGAGTAACCCCAAATCATCTAAGGATACCACTATTTCATCATGAAATTTCAAGTGTTTGTCATAGCAAGGGAAAAGAAGGCATGGAAAAGGAAGCATTGGCTCTTGAAGGACTCCACCCAGAAGTAACACACGTGACTTTTTCTCACGTGTCATTCACTAAAGCAAATCATATGTTCACGAAGGTCAAAGAGTAGGAAAGTGCAGTCCTTCCAAGTGCCCAGAAAGAGAGGAGACCCAGCAATACTGGAGAGCAGCACTAATGTTTACCACACCCAGCGGGTCCCTCCCTTAAAAAATCTTATTCGTGGTTTCCCCATTCCTCCTTAGCAGATTATTCAGACACTAAACCGCCACTTGCTCAAGTCTTGGGAAGTTGCTTCCTTTTTTTTCCCCTTGATGAATACAGTATGTTGACTAAATTAAATAAAACTCAAGAAAAGCTAGATGTAAACCAGAGAAAGATTCCTCTGTTTACTAAACTTCCTGCAGAAGCGAGAGAGCCGCAAAAATCCTTCAATTTTTTTTTTCATCATCCTGTGTCTTCCTAAAGTCACTCTTGATCTCATCACAGGACCAGTTAAGGCAGGAAACCAGGTGGAAATGAAGGTAGCAGCAAACAGAGTTGTAGTTTGAAGCTGGCTGTGGCTGGCTTCCAAGGGACTAGTGTTGCAATTTATTGTTAACATCATGCAGCTGCACATGAAAGGGATCAAAGCTGGCCAAAGAGGCTCTCCTAATAGAAAGACCCAGAGCCATGAACAACCACACACTACATCTGCAGGTTCCCAGGCAGTGGTGGTAGAATTCCGGTTTCCTGAGCAGAAGCAATTTAGATTCTTCACTGATAGAGTTCAAATTTGAAGGCAACTCCCTCTCAAAGCCTGCATCACCCTGGACAGTGAACAGGTCCCACGCATCACAGCTTTGAAATACTAGACCTAAAAGTGATTGCAAACCGGATAAAAATTATCTCCAAAAATTCATGAGAAGGCTGTAAAACCAATCTGTTTTTCTGCCTCTGGTTCCAAGAAACTAACTGCTGAGGAGGCACATAAATGGCGTCTGACTCATTGTTTCCTTCCTTAATTCTATTGGATGCTGAATTAACAAACAACCACAGATACTCACTCAAGCTAAAATTAGCACCCTTGTCATAAAACACTGACTTGTTCCAAGATTTGGAGCAAGACTGGCCAGCAAGCAAATGACTGCCCTATCTTTGTCACCCTAAGTCTGCCCTCTGAACCCTCTGAGCACAGGGCACCCCAGACTCATTCCCCATTATGAGTGGAGAGTCACTGAGAAAGCTCCTAGGCCACTGCTGGGCCTCCAGATGTGGCCTTCTGGCACACAGCCTCCTCCTTAGCTCCAAGCAAACCAGACCCACTGCTCTATGAACCTGCCACTGTGCAGAAGTCTTTAACCACCTCTGGATTGCAGTGTAAAAGGTGCCATTTATATCTTTAAGGTTTCACATGGTATGGCAGCTGATTTGCTAACCGAGATCCCCACACTGATCAGTCATTGGATGCGGGCCACCTTGGGGAGGTGGCATAGCCTTGGAGGCAGCAGCTGTTTACAGATGGGACATCCCTCAAGAAGCTGACGACTGAGCGTTGCTGGCCCACAGCACTCCCAGGAGCCGGGCCAATGAGCCTTCATTGAAAGGGGATCTGGGTCACATATCCCAGTGCCTAACACAGCTATGCCAAGTCCTTTCCCCCTGCAGCCTCTCCAATTAGACTTCAAACTTCTTCAGATCTCTGCCCCAGATTCACTTGGTCCACAGTATTCAGACCAATGTCCCTTGTCCCCAAACTCTCCATCCTTTCCAATGACTTACCTTTATCTCTGATTTGTCACACTGGCTCATGTCTATCTGCCCCATTGAGGAAGTTTAATTCTACATTTACGTTGATGTTTGCTTAGTAACTTCCCTCCACGGTTTTAGCCAGCTCTTGTCTATGAAAACGAAGAATCAGGCTCCAAATCATGAAATATTTGCTGAACGCATCCCACTTTTCATCTTTTGGACATGCTTTCATTGTGTAACCAGGGGGCAGAGGGTTAAAGTTAATTGACTTTCAACTCTAGGTTGCAAACTATTGTGTGTTCCCATACAGTTAGCTTCTTTGGTGTTTTTCACCAACCAAATGCAATCTAATTTACTGCAAAATGTGTACTCCTGTAGGTTCCTTCCAGTCACATGAGAAATCTACTGGTTTTCCTAAGGAAGAAGAGGACTCATTTCCCCCAAAATGACAAGAGAAAACTAGGTCACCTAGAGTTAGAAAGCTCCTTTAATCTTCTCCTCTGGCCACTAAGCTGAGAAGATGAGTTGATAAACTCTCTCCCACCATCTACAGAGTAGCTTCAGCAATATTAAGCTTCTGGGTCTGTTTTCACCTAATGGTACCTAAGTACATTCTTAAAGTTCAATGATTAATCATTTCAGTACTCTCTGGCTTTATCCCTTGGTGCTCCATGTACAATAGGACAAATTAGGTGATACATTTTCTGGCATTGATTCCATTCGATTGAATTCCTCCCCATATTTAGGTATAATCTCTAAGTACTGTCCAGTATAAGTGGTCTGTGGGAGGACTGTGCATTTTTTCCCAGCATGGTCTGTTTTCTAAGTGTAATTACATCCTAGGCTTAAAAGCTCACCCACCTCATAACCGGGGACTAGATGAGACCCCAGCCTTGATTTTCTCAGATCTGGACACACTCTTTTATCACCTCCAATTCCTGGTTAAATCTTCCTGCTATTTCTAAACAAGGCTTCCAACAGAACAGAAGATGCATGGAGAAACTCCAGAACAAAGTGAGATCCAAAGTGACTCTCAAGCAGTACCCAGGGGCGGGAGCAGTGTGGGCAGATAGGGAGAAGCAGAGAAATCAAGTGAAAAGTCAAGTGAAAAAGAAGATGTATGTAGGTTACCCAAATGACGTGTTTCCGTGTGCTCTATAAGGAGAGAAGATCGGATTGACACTTTGAACTCTCCATCCTTAAGAAGATAGTCCCACGGACCCATCGTCAAAGAGGCATCCTTGTGAAATTCTCTTCTGGTTGTAGGGATTGGTTGACATAAGGACCCTTCCTCTCCTGTCTCTGGCAAGCAAAAGCACGCTTGATAGGCATGCCTAGCTAAGGCGAAAGGTGCCTTGCTGAATGAGAAAACAGTTTCTCTCTGGGTTGCTGCTTCACACATGGAACCCAAAACTGAGCATGGTCACTTTAGTACCACCTTTGGCTTAGGAGAAGCTAATGATAAAAAGAGAGAATCTTGTTGTAGTTGTTTGTTTATTCAGTCACTATAAGCTATATATTATTATGTAAGACCTTAAAAATGTATTGAGAATTTATGGATATTGGAAAAGACTGAAAATGTAAAGTGGTTAAGACATGTTTCCTGTCCTTGAGAAAGACAGCATCTATTTGAAGAAACGGGAGGTTGAAAGATGATTTAATTCCTCCGTGGGGTTGGAAAAGACTTGGACATCTCCTGGTTCAAGTCCCTCATCTCGGAAAAGAATGCAGCACTGAAAGCTATAGTGATCTGTGGTTTACTTAGAATCACTCAGCTAATTAGTGGCAAAACTGGACCAGAGCTTGGGTCTTCATATTTATAGTTGAATGAACTTTTCACTACCCAAATTGCTCTCAGGGTCTGCAATAACTCACGATTAATCTATGAGTCAGTTCATCCTAAAACAATATTTTCACCTATTTTTAAGAAAAATATTTCAGATATATAAAAAAGTACCAAGAATAACATATTCAGGTTCATGTACCCACTACTCAGCTTACTAAATTATAATCACAATAGACTCTCTCTGTATCCCTTTTCTATCCCTTTCCTATATATTCCCCCCAACAAGTAACCAGGACCTTGAATATGCACATTATCATTTCCACAAATATTTTAAACTTCACTACATATGTGTACATCCATAAATAATACATAGTATTATTTTTACAATTTTTAAGCTTTATAAATGGTGTAATACTGTATATACTATTTGGAATCCTGTTTTTCACTTAGCATACTTTTGAGATTTATGGACATTAATATATATAATTCTAGTTCATTTTTGCTGTGAAATAGACTACCACTTGTTTGCCCATTCACATTTTTCTTGTTCACAGAGAAGTAGAATGGTCCCAATTTTTTTTTTTTTTTTTTTTTTTTTTTGTCATTTCATGAACATTTGCCTACTGTTACCTTGGGCAGATTGAGGCTATACTAGGAGTCACATTGCTAGGTCACATAGTATGTAAATCGTTAAACTCACTGCATTCTTATTTCAGCTCTAGACTGCTCGTCTTCACTGGCTTTGGTTTCATAAATCTACCTGCTTACTTTCACCCTGCTGACATTTCAGGTTAGTGCAAGTTTGAGAGTTTAATGATGGATGAGCTTAACAAACTGCCTATTGAAGACCGCAGATGCAGGGTGAGTTGATGTCTGGGTGACACTCTTTGGAAATGCAAGTAGAAGTCTCTGAATTGAGCTGGTTAATTTATTGGGGCTTCTAGTGAGCTCCAGAGAGAGAATCACCACATGCGCTTTCAAACACATTGCTCCTTTGTGTCATCCTGGGGACACAGTAGAGAAGTACACTCCTATCAATACAAGCAGAGCCAGTCTTCCTGGAAGGGTAGTGAAGAGTGGTGGTAAGATACAAGTGGCTGATGCTACACGGTCTTTCTCCCAAAGCACTTTTCCTGTGGCTGTTCCTGAAATTCAACCATTTGTTCTTCTAATACAGTCCTCCATTAAAGTGCAAAGAACAAGATAGGAAGGTTCAAGTAAATTACTAAAATGTACTATTTATTCAAATCTTAGTATGAAGGACATTTTGGTCAAGGTAAGAGGGCTTGGGTATAAAATCTGAGAAAAATAAATGCCTAGGAGTTCATAGTGATGAGAGGACAACTGGGCTGAGTCTTTTAAGCCACCCCCCCTTTTTAAACATCTCTATTGGAGTATAATTGCTTTACCATGTTGTGTTAGTTTCTGCTGTATAACAAAATGAATCAGCTATATGTATACATATATCCCCATAACCCCTCTTTGTCGCATCTCCCTCCCACCCTCCCTATCCTGCCCCTCTAGGTGGTCACAAAGACCAAGCTGATCTCCCTGTGCTATGCGGCTCTTTCCCATTAGCTATCTATTTTACATCTGGTAGTGTATATTATTCCATGCCACTCTCTCACTTCATCCCAGCTTACCCTTCCCCCTCCCCGTGTCCTCAAGTCCATTCTCTATGTCTACGTTTAAGCCCTTTTTTTAAAAAAAAAAACCCATCTCCTCCATGAAGCATTGCCCAATATCTCTGGCTACAAATAATCACTCTACTCTGATCTCCTACAGTACCTTGTACCTCTTTTATAACAATTATCACATACTTGATTTTAATATAAATGTGTAAGATCAGGGGTCTATGCACAGTGGATCAGATATCTTGTTGCAGCAGAAACTACCCCCAAACTTAGTGGCTGAAAGCAATTATTTATTTGCTTGCAATTCTGCAATTTGGTCAGGGCTCAGCTGGGTCAGTTCATCGCAGCTCCGTGTGGTATTAGCCAGGGTGTCTTGTGTGGCTGCACTCAGAAGACTACTCAGCTAGTGCTGGAATGTCCAGGGTGTCCTGTCATTTTCCTGGATTTCTCTGCATGTGGACAGGAGGACAGCTGAGACCTCCTTTTACATGGTGGCTGGCTTCCGAGACAGCAAAAGCAGAAGTTGGAAGGCCTAACAGGGTTAGGCTTTAAAGTGTCACTTCTGCTTCAAAGTACTGATTAAAGTAAACCACAAAACTAGCCCAACTTTAAAGGGAGGAGAAATGGACTCCATGTCTTAAAAGGAAGAACAGCATAAATATACAGACATGGGAGGACTTGCTGAAGGACATCTTTCGTGACACTACACCAGACTTAGAATCTTAGAGAGAATATTTGATAAACAAGTGAACACAAGTGCTTCTTCCAGAGCACTGGTCAAAGGGGTGCTGAAGGAAAACATCCCTTTGAGGTCACCAGTGAATGAGAAAGTCAGTCTATACCATCTCAGGTAGCATGCAACCCAGAAATGGAGCCATCAGTGGACTTTCCCACAAAGTGCTGCCCCCCCAGTTGGCTTGGCTGGGGCACAGTGGTCACTCTAGCATAGTGTGGTCATCATTAACCATTCACAAAAATTCCCATTCTCTTCCTTGAACAATTGCAATTCCCTACTCACTCTGAAATTAGATGTGGCCGTGTGATTTGCTCTGGCCGGTAAAATGTGAGCAGACGTGACATCTGTCACGTGTAGATGGAAACTTTGGCACCACTGTGAAACTTGCCCCCCTTTCCCTGTTTCCTGCCCTGGTGAGATGGAACATCTATTAGTCTGGATCCCTGAGTAACTGCAGTGAGAAGAGCTCCTGTGGGTATGACACACAGAATCATCCCAAGGACTGGAGAATCAAGATCAGGCCCAGGCAGCCAGGACCAAAGCCAGTGCCTCATGGAGCATGAGTGAAAAATAAACCTATGTTTTGTTAAGTCACTACAATTTTTAGGATGTCTGTTACTGTAACCTAATTGTATTATTTTCTACTGCTGCATAGCAGATTACTACAGATTCAGCATCTAAAGTAATGCCCATTTATCATCTCAGTTTCCATGGACAGGGATTAGCCATAACTGAGCTGGGTCCTCTGCTCAGGGTCTCACAAGGTAGACATCACAGTGTCAGTTGGCTGCATCCTCATTTGGAGACTTGACTGGAGACAGATCCACAGCCAAGCTCCCTCAGGTTGGTGGTGGAATGTAGCTTCTTGCAGTTGTAGGTCCCTGTGTTCTTGCTGGTGGTCATCTGGGGGCTGCTCTCAACTCTTTGAGGCTGCCCACATGCCTGGCCTTGTGGCCTCCCTCTCTAAAGACAGCCATGGAGAAAGTCCCTCATGCCAAACCCATCTTGCACTTCATATCTCCCTGACTTGTCCAGACTTGACCTTTAGACTCAGACTTAAAGGGTTTATATGACTCAGGTCAAGCACCCCCAGGATAAGTGCCCTTTTTCAAGGTAGCTCTTCCACATAAATCCATTATATTTATAGTCCTGGGGTTTATACAGAGAGTGTACACTAGGGTGTGGGGATGATAGGGGACATCTTTGAACTCTGCCTAAGGCACTAACCTAGTCAATCCTGATTGACACACATGGTTCAGATGCACAGAGAAGATTCGAAAAACAGCAGAATGAATCCTGTTCTCTGTTTAATCCTAGTCCAGTTCCTTTTCCAGTTCACAACATTTCCCCAGAATGTGTATCTTGGGACTTTTCCACCAGAAAGGGCAATAGCTCATGAAATCCATGTGGTTTGGAGGACCCATGAGAGTCAACCTAAGGTATCCCAGGGCTGCACTGTTCCCTTTAAGCTCTAAGGTCTAACTACCTCTGCCCCATAAAGGCCCTCACATTCTTTGTAACCACATTTATAAATCACATGTTAATTACTACAGTCCTTCTTGAAAATGACTTGGAAATCTGTATCAGTAAGCCTTTAATTGTTCATTATCCTAAAATAATAAACACAATTCCTGAAATCATCAAAATAAATGCTCAGATTTATGGGCCAAAGGAAGGGCTGCAGGTTACTATCATCAAATGAAAATACACTCAATATTAAAAATTAGAGGACTAGATAAAGAAACTAAACCAGATCTGTATTATGGGTTATTGTGTAGCCATTAAAAACCTATTTGTAGGGCAGGAATAGGGACATAGACATAGAGAATGGACGTGTGGATACAGGGTGGGGAAGGGGAGGGTGGGACGAATTGGGAGATTAGGTTTGCCATAAATACACTATCATGTGTAAAATAGATAGCTAGAGGGAACCTGCTGTAGAGCACAGGGAGCTCAGCTCGGTGCTCTGTGATGACCTAGATGAGGTGGGAGGGAAGGGGGGAGGGAGGTCCAAGAGGGAGGGGATATATGTATACATATAGCTGATTCATTTCATTGTACAGCAGAAACTAACACAACACTGTAAAGCAATTTTACTTCAATAAAAAAACTATAATTTTGAAAAATATTTAGAGATAGGATATTATGATCATGAACTACGTTAACTTATTAATAGGATATAAACTGTATATAAAATTATTTCATTTTAAAATAAATATAAACATGGAAGTACCTCAAGAAAAAAATGCCAAAATATTTCAGTTGTTTATTTCAAAGTAACAGTTATTCTTTTCTTTTTGCTAATTTTCTTATTTTCCAAATTCCAGCAATGAAATTATATTGCTGACTTCCGGGTAAGATGGCGGAAGAGTAAGACGCGGAGATCACCTTCCTCCCCACGGATACACCAGAAATACAGCTACACGTGGAACAACTCCTACAGAACACCTACTGAACGCTGGCAGAAGACCCCAGACCTCCCAAAAGGCAAGAAACTCCCCCACATACCTGGGTACGGCAAAGCGGAGAGATTCCCGCACAGAGGATCGGTGCCGAGCGGCACTCACCAGCCCGCGAGGCTTGTCTGCTCGCCCACCAGGGCGGGCGGGGCTGGAAGCTGAGGCTCGGGCTTCGGTCAGAGCGCAGGGAGAGGACTGGGGCTGGCAGCGAGAACTCAGCCTGAAGAGGGCTAATGTGCCACAGCTAGCCGGGAGGGAGTCCGGGAAAACTCTGGAGCTGCCGAAGAGGCAAGAGACTTTTTCTTCCCTCTTGGTTTCCTGGTGCGCCAGGAGAGGGGATTAAGAGCGCTGCTTAAAGGGGCTCCACAGACGGGCGCGAGTCACGACTGAAAGCGCGGACCCCAGTGACAGGCGTGGGACGCTGTGGCTGCTGCTGCCGCTGCCAAGAAGCCTGTGTGCGAGCGGAGGTCACTGTTCACACCGCCCTTCCGGGAGCCTGTGCAGCCTGCCACTGCCGGGGTCCCGAGATCCAGGGGCGGCTTCCCTGGGAGAACGCACGGCGTGCCTCGGGCTGGTGCAACGTCACACCGACCTCTGCCGCTGCAGGCTCGCCCCGCACTCCGTGCCCCTCCCTCCCGCCCGGCCTGAGTGAGCCAGAGTCACTGAAGAGGCTGCTCCTTTAACCCTGTCTTGTCTGAGTGAAGAACAGACGCCCTCCGGCGACCTACACGCAGAGACGGGGCCAAATCCAAAGCTGAGACCCAGGAGCTGTGAGAACAAAGAAGAGAAAGGGAAACCTCTCCCAGCAGCCTCAGAAGCAGTGGATTAAAGCTCCACAATCAACTTGATGTACCCTGCATCTGTGGAATACATGAATGGACAACAAATCATCCCAAATTGAGGAGCCAGGAGTCAGTGTTGTGCCTCTGAGGTGGGAGAGCCAACTTCAGGACACTGGTCCACAAGAGACCTCCCAGCTCCACATAATATCAAATGGCGAAAATCTTCCAGAGATCTCCATCTCAACACCAGCACCCAGCTTCACTCAACGACCAGCAAGCTACAGTGCTGGACATCCTATGCCAAACAACTAGCAAGACAGGAACACAACGCCACCCATTAGCAAAGAGGTGGCCTAAAATCATAAAAAGTCCGCAGAAACCCCAAAACACAGCACCAGACGTGGACCTGCCCACCAGAAAGACAAGATCCAGTCTCACCCACCAGAACACAGGCACTAGTCCCCTCCACCAGGAAGCCTACACAACCCACTAAACCAACCTTAGCCACTGGGGACAGACACCAAAAACAACGGGAACTACGAACCTGCAGCCTGCAAAAAGGAGACCCCAAACACAGTAACATAAGCAAAATGAGAAGACAGAAAAACACACAGCAGGAGAAGGAGCAAGATAAAAACCCACCAGACCTAACAAATGAAGAGGTAATAAGCAGTCTACCTGAAAAAGAATTCAGAATAATGATGGTAAAGATGATCCAAGATTCTATTTCCCAGATCCAAAATCTTGGAAATAGAATAGACAAAATGCAAGAAACAGTTAACAAGGACCTAGAAGAACTAAAGATGAATCAAGCATCGATTAAAAACACAATAAATGAAATAAAAGATACTCTAGATGGGATCAATAGCAGAATAACTGAGGCAGAAGAACGGATAAGTGAGGTGGAAGATAAAATAGTGGAAATAACTGCTGCAGAGCAAAATAAAGAAAAAAGAATGAAAAGAACAGAGGACAGTCTCAGAGACCTCTGGGACAACATTAAATGCTCCAACATTCGAATTATAGGGGTTCCAGAAGAAGAAGAGAAAAAGAAAGGGACTGAGAAAATATTTGAAGAGATTATAGTTGAAAACTTCCCGAACATCGGAAAGGAAATAGTTAATCAAGTCCAGGAGTCACAGAGAGTCCCATACAGAATAAATCCAAGGAGAAATACGCCAAGACACTTATTAATCAAACTGTGAAAAATTAAACACAAAGAAATCATATTAAAAGCAGCAAGGCAAAAACAACAAATAACACACAAGGGAATCCCCATCAGGATAACAGCTGATCTCTCAGCAGAAACTCTACAAGCCAGAAGGGAGTGGCAGGACATAATTAAAGTGATGAAGGAGAAAAACCTGCAATCAAGATTACTCTACCCAGCAAGGATCTCATTCAGATTTGATGGAGAAATTAAAACGTTTACAGACAAGCAAAAGCTGAGAGAGTTCAGCACCACCAAACCAGCTTTACAAAAAATGCTAAAGGAACTTCTCTAGGCAAGAAACACAACAGAAGGAAAAGACCTACAATAATGAACCCAAAACAATTAAGAAAATGGGAATAGGAACATACATACCGATAATTACCTTAAATGTAAATGGACTAAGTGCTCCCACCAAAAGACACAGATTGGCTGAATGGATACAAAAACAAGACCCATATATATGCTGTCTACAAGAGACCCACTTCAGACCTAGAGACACATACAGACTGAAAGTAAGGGGATGGAAAAAGATATTCCATGCAAATGGAAACCAAAAGAAAGCTGGAGTAGCAATTCTCATATCAGACAAAATAGACTTTAAAATAAAGACTACTAGAAGAGACAAAGAAGGACACTACATAATGATCAAGGGATCGATCCAAGAAGAAGATATAACAATTGTAAATATTTATGCACCCAACCTAGGAGCACCTCAATACATAAGGCAAATACTAACAGCCATAAAAGGAGAAATCGACAGTAACACAATCATAGTAGGGGACTTTAACACCCCACTTGCACCAATGGACAGATCATCCAAAATGAAAGTAAATAAGGAAACACAAGCTTTAAATGATACATTAAACAAGATGGACTTAATGGATATTTATAGGACATTCCATCCAAAAACAACAGAATACACATTTTTCTCAAGTGCTCATGGAACATTCTCCAGGATAGATCATATCTTGGGTCACAAATCAAGCCTTGGTAAAGTTAAGAAAATTGAAATTGTATCAAGTATCTTTTCCGACCACAATGCTATGAGACTAGATATCAATTACAGGAAAAGAGCTGTAAAAAATACAAACACATGGAGGCTAAACAATACACTACTTAATAACAAAGTGATCACTGAAGAAATCAAAGGGGAAATTAAAAAATACCTAGAAACAAATGACAATGGAGACACGACGACCCAAAACCTATGGGATGCAGCAAAAGCAGTTCTAAGAGGGAAGTTTATGGCAATACAATCCCACCTTAAGAAACAGGAAACATCTCGAATAAACAACCTAACCTTGCACCTAAAGCAATTAGAGAAAGAAGAACAAAAACATCCCAAAGTTAGCAGAAGGAAAGAAATCATAAAAATCAGATCAGAAATAAATGAAAAAGAAATGAAGGAAACGATAGCAAAGATCAATAAAACTAAAAGCTGGTTGTTTGAGAAGATGAACAAAATTGATAAACCATTAGCCAGACTCATCAAGAAAAAAAGGGAGAAGACTCAAATCAATAGAATTAGAAATGAAAAAGGAGAAGTAACAACTGACACTGCAGATATACAAAAGATCATGAGAGATTACTATAAGCAACTCTATGCCAATAAAATGGACAACCTGGAAGAAATGGACAAATTCTTAGAAATGCACAACCTGCCAAGACTGACTCAGGAAGAAATAGAAAATATGAACAGACCAATCACAAGCACTGAAATTGAAACTGTGATAAAAAATCTTCCAACAAACAAAAGCCCAGGACCAGATGTCTTCACAGGCGAATTCTATCAAACATTTAGAGAAGAGCTAACACCTATCCTTCTCAAACTCTTCCAAAATATAGCAGAGGGAAGAGCACTCCCAAACTCATTCTACGAGGCCACCATCACCTTGATACCAAAACCAGACAAGGATGTCACAAAGAAAGAAAACTACAGGCCAATATCACTGATGAACATAGATGCAAAAATCCTCAACAAAATACTAGCAAACAGAATCCAACAGCACATTAAAAGGATCATACACCATGATCAAGTGGGGTTTATTCCAGGAATGCAAGGATTCTTCAATATACGCAAAGCAATCAACGTGATACACCATATTAACAAATTGAAGGAGAAAAACCATATGATCATCTCAATGGATGCAGAGAAAGCTTTCGACAAAATTCAACACCCATTTATGATAAAAACCCTGCAGAAAGTAGGCATAGAGGGAACTTTCCTTAACATAATAAAGGCCATATATGACAAACCCACAGCCAGCATCGTCCTCAATGGTGAAAAACTGAAACCATTTCCACTAAGATCAGGAACAAGACAAGGTTGCCCACTCTCACCACTCTTATTCAACATAGTTTTGGAAGTTTTAGCCACAGCAATCAGAGAAGAAAAGGAAATAAAAGGAATCCAAATCGGAAAAGAAGAAGTAAAGCTGTCACTGTTTGCAGATGACATGATACTATACATAGAGAATCCTAAAGATGCTACCAGAAAACTACTAGAGCTAATCAATGAATTTGGTAAAGTAGCAGGATACAAAATTAATGCACAGAAATCTCTGGCATTCCTATATACTAATGATGAAAAATCTGAAAGTGAAATCAAGGAAACACTCCCATTTACCATTGCAACAAAAAGAATAAAATATCTAGGAATAAACCTACCTAAGGAGACAAAAGACCTGTATGCAGAAAATTATAAGACACTGATGAAAGAAATTAAAGATGATACAAATAGATGGAGAGATGTACCATGTTCTTGGATTGGAAGAGTCAACATTGTGAAAATGACTCTACTACCCAAAGCAATCTACAGATTCAATGCAATCCCTATCAAACTACCACTGGCATTTTTCACAGAACTAGAGCAAAAAATTTCACAATTTGTATGGAAACACAAAAGACTCCGAATAGCCAAAGCAATCTTGAGAACGAAAAATGGAGCTGGAGGAATCAGGCTCCCTGACTTCAGACTATACTACAAAGCTACAGTAATCAAGACAGTATGGTACTGGCACAAAAACAGAAAGATAGATCAATGGAACAGGATAGAAAGCCCAGAGATAAACCCACACACATATGGTCACCTTATCTTTGATAAAGGAGGCAGGAATGTACAGTGGAGAAAGGACAGTCTCTTCAATAAGTGGTGCTGGATAGAGACATGTAAAAGTATGAGATTAGATCACTCCCTATCACCATACACAAAAATAAGCTCAAAATGGATTAAAGACCTAAATGTAAAGCCAGACACTATCAAAGTCTTAGAGGAAAACATAGGCAGAACACTCTAGGACATAAATCACAGCAAGATCCTTTTTGACCCACCTCCTAGAGAAATGGAAATAAAGACAAAAATAAACACATGGGACCTAATGAAACTTCAAAGCTTTTGCACAGCAAAGGAAACCATAAACAAGACCAAAAGACAACCCTCAGAATGGGAGAAAATATTTGTAAATGAAGCAACTGACAAAGGATTAATCTCCAAAATTTATAAGCAGCTTATGCAGCTCAATAACAAAAAAACAAACAACCCAATCCAAAAATGGGCAGAAGACCTAAATAGACATTTCTCCACAGAAGATACACAGACTTCCAACAAACACATGAAAGGATGCTCAACATCTTTGCTCATTAGAGAAATGCAAGTGAAAACTACAATGAGATATCATCTCACACCAGTCAGAATGGCCATCATCAAAAAATCTAGAAACAATAAATGCTGGAGAGGGTGTGGAAAAAAAGGAACACTCTTGCACTGCTGGTGGGAATGTGAATTGGTACAGCCACTATGGAGAACGGTATGGAGGTTCCTTAAAAAACTACAAATAGAACTACCATATGACCCAGCAATCCCACTACTGGGCATATACCCTGAGAAAACCATAATTCAAAAAGAGACATGTACCAAAATGTTCATAGCAGCCCTATTTACAATAGCCCAGAGATGGAAACAACCTAAGTGTCCATCATCGGATGAATGGGTAAAGAAGATGTGGCACATATATACAATGGAATATTACTCAGCCATAAAAAGAAATGAAATTGAGCTATTTGTAATGAGGTGGATGGACCTAGAGTCTGTCATACAGAGTGAAGTAAGTCAGAAAGAGAAAGACAAATACTGTATGCTGACACATATATATGGAATTTAAGAAAAAAAATGTCATGAAGAACATAGGGGTAAGACAGGAATAAAGACACAGACCTATTAGAGAATGGACTTGAGGATATGGGGAGGGGGAAGGGTAAGCTGTGACAAAGTGAAAGAGCGGCATGGACATACATACACTACCAAACGTAAGGTGGATAGCTAGTGGGAAGCAGCCACATAGCACAGGGAGATCAGCTCGGTGCTTTGTGACCGCCTGGAGGGGTGGGATAGGGAGGGTGGGAGGGAGACGCAAAAGGGAGGGGATATGGGAACATATGTATATGTATAACTGATTAAATTTGTTATAAATCAAAAAAAAAAGAAATTATATTGCTTATAAGATGGGAAAAACAATAAATGTTATTTATAGCTTTGGATAAATTGCTTTCAGATACTTCTAACACTTTCAAGGCAGCCATTTATAAATTATTAATAGTACACAATAAAAATGTTCCCATTTATTTATGAAACAAGGCAATAATTTGTTGACTTGGTTTGCATGTTTACAAGTGCCTGAAAGTTGCAGAATTTATAAGTGATTTCATTATCCAGACTTTGGGCCATTTTAGTCTAAATTCGAAATTAGTCTGCATTTTCTTTTTCATTGAGGTATAACTGACATACAGTATTATATTAATCTCAGGTGTATGACATAGTGATTTAACATTTTTATGCCATGCAAAATGGTCACCACAATAAATTTAGTTACCATCTGTCATCTTACAGTTAATACATCATTACTGACTATATTTCCCATGCTGTGCATTGCATCCTCATGATATATTTTATGACTGTAAGTTTATATTTCTTAACCCCTTTCACCCACTTTGCCCCCCTAATCCCCCCTCTCCCCTTCCCCTGCAACAACTACCAGCCTGTTCTTTGTATCTGTAAGTCTGGGTTTTGTTTCGTTTGTATTCTTTTTTAGATTCTGCATATGACTAAAATCATGTGGTATTTGTCTTTTTCTGACTTATTTCACTTTGTATAATACCCTCAAAGTCCATTCATGTTGTCACAAATGGCAAAACGTTATTCTTTTTTTATGGCTGAGTAGTGTTCTATTTTTTATCTACCTACCTATCTATTGCTTTTTAGCTTGATAAAGTGCTCATGGATTGGAAGAATTAATATTGTTAAAATGTTCATTCTACCCACAGCAACCTATAATTAATTTACGACAAAAGAGGCAATAACACACGATGGGGAAAGGATAGTGTCTTAAATGGTGTTGTTAAAACTGGATGGTCACATGCAAAAGAATGAAACTAGACTACTATTTAACACCACATACAAAAATTAACTCATAATGGATTAAAAACTTGAATATAAGACCTGAAACCATATAATTCCTAGAAGAAAAGATAGGCACAAAGGTCCCTAATAAAAACTTTTAAAAGAAAAGATTACTAAACTTTACCAGGAAGAAATCTAAAAACAGGGCTTCACTGGGTTTGGATTTCAAATAATCTGGTGCATTGAAGGTGGGCAAAAAGAGAAGGGCCTGTATAGAGGGAGGAATAGGAAAGGCGAATGGGGAAACCAGTGAGAGCACAGTGCCCATTTGTCCAAGATACAGCCTCTCAACCCCAGGCTGATTTCTCCTAGAGCCCATAAGAACTTTACTGTGAAGAATCCCCAAAGAACTGCCTCAAATTTGCGGTTAGGAAGGACGACATTCCTCCATTAGTGTAGAAAGCAGAATTTCTATTCTTGGCGTGTGGCTTTTTCCTCCATCATCAAAAGCACCCCTGGCTAAGCCCGTGGTCCCTGGAGTTGCTGCCTTATTGTCCTGTGAAGCAAGGAGATGAACAAATAAAGACTAATTAAACCTATCACTATTGAGAAGTCAGTAAAATCTGGAGGAGGCTTGAAAAACGGACCAGTGTGTGGTTCAGCTACATGGACCTGCAGGCTTTTGAAGTCCAACATATAGATGGAGAAAATCATAAAGGCTGAGCTTCGGGGGAAAATGAGTGATTTGTCTAATAGATGTAGTCCTCTTTCCTGTTACAATTAAGGGTACGCTCTACAATTGCTGATTTGCAGGTGTTTGTTTCTTTGTTTTGAAAATGACTGACTCGAGAAATTAAGTTAAAATATAGAAAGAGGTAGAATTACTTTTTAAAAAGCCTGTTCTTTGTAAAAATCAACAAAATAGGCTGACTATTAGTTAGCTATACAAAAGAAAAAGGGAAAAAGCACAATTATGCAAAATAAGGAATGATAAAAGGAAAAATATTATTGAAAGAAAGGCAATATTAAAAGCCATAAAAGGTTATTTAGAACAATTCTACAGAAATAAGTTGAAAAACCTAGATGAAATGGATAATTTTCTAGGAAAACAGAGTTTATCAAAACTGAGTGCAGTAAAGGCTAAAAAGAAAAAATTCTAGAGAAGAAATAGTGAAAGTTATCAAGATGCTACAAACCCTCAGAAACCATCAGGCCCATATGTATGTTCACAAAGATTCTACCAAACCTCCAGAGACTAGACACACCCAATGCTATCTGAACTCTTCCAGAGCAGATGCAAAGAAAGAAAACCTCCAACACATTTAATCAAATGAGTATAACACTGATAGATACATTTGATAAACACTGCATTAAAAGTACATGTAGAAATTTATTTGATAAAGGTGATATATCAAGTCATTTGAGAAAATAGACATTTTC
Organism: Mesoplodon densirostris; assembly: GCF_025265405.1. Classification (NCBI taxonomy): domain Eukaryota; kingdom Metazoa; phylum Chordata; class Mammalia; order Artiodactyla; family Ziphiidae; genus Mesoplodon; species Mesoplodon densirostris. The sequence continues at coordinate 18,232,592 of NC_082669.1, forward strand.
ATAAGTACTAGAACAATTAACCATTTGGAAAAAGTTAAGATTGAATTCATACTTTACACCATATACCAGGATAAGCTCCAAATGGAGTTTATACAGAGATCTAACTGCCAAAATATGAAACCATGCAAGTACTTGTAGAAAACATAGGTAAATTCATTTATTACCTGGGAGTGGGGAAGATCTAGAAACAATAAAGGAAAAAATTTTAACTCAAATATATTAAAATTAAAATTATTTTGTATAACAAAGAACATCATAATCAAATTTAAAGAAAATGTCCAACTGGGAGTAAATATTGGCTACTTATATTACAAAAAAGGACTAATCTTCCAATATATAAAGAGCTCTTAAAAATCTAGAAGAAAAAGGCAAGAAATCTATAAAAATGTTAAGCAGAAGACCATAACAAACGTTTCAGAGAAAAATAAATCTAAATATGAATTAAATGCAGGAAAAGATCCATGAATCCCATTCAGATGAGAAATACAAATAAAACTTCACTGATATAACATTTCTCATACTGGCAAAAACTCCAAAGGTTTGAAAGTATACTGTCAGTGAGGGAATAGGAAGGCATAAATTACTGCTGGGAAGTGGAAAATAACACAAATTCACATGAACAGGGATTTGGCAATATCTAACAAAATTTTACAGGAATTTACATTTTGACTCAGCAATCCCACTTTTAGTCTCTTTCAGAAAGATATACCCCCCCCCCAAAATATACTGTCAGTGAGGGAATAGGAAGGCATAAATTACTGTTGGGAAGTGGAAAATGGCACAACGTCACATGAACAGGGATTTGGCAATATCTAACAAAATTTTACATGAATTTACATTTTGACTCAGTAATCCCACTTTTAGTCTCTTTCAGGAAGATATACCCCCCCAAAAAAACAAAATAACATATGTACAATGTTATTTATTATGGAAGTATTTGTAATATCAAAAGATTATAAATATCTCAAACATCTATTAAAATAAAGGACTGGTTAAATAAACTATGGTTACTTCCATACATGTAGCCATATATATATATATATATATATATATATATATATATATATATATATGACAAAGACCTCTATGTAGTAATATGAAGTGTTCTTGCTAAAAGCAGCAAGATGCAGAACAATGTATATAGTATGCTTATTTTGTGTGAGAAGGGAAGGGAAAAGATAGATGATAGATAGATAGATAGATAGATAGATGATACATAGTAGAAAGAGAAATTTGCTTATGTGCTTATTATTTTCAAAATGAAACACTAGAAGAACAAATCACAAACAAAGAAAATAGTCCATCTACATGGAAAATAGAGTGGAAGGGGTAAGAATTGAAACAATACTTTTCTGAAGTTTCCATTTTTAGTTTTGACTTTTGAGCCACAAAAATGTTCTACTGTTGTCTAAGACCTAAATTAAGGCTTGACATGATGTGCTGCCTTGACATCTGGCAAAATCAGGAGGGCCTTGAACTCAAGTCCCCCTTCCTCCCAGACTCTGCTCCTGTGGATAAAGTCCTTCAGCTGCACAACTCTCCACAGCAAAGAGACCAGGCACAGTTCCTGATTATCTCTGAGTAGAGGGGTCCAGCTCTCTGCCCGCTTACAGACTTATTCAAACAAGTCAATTATAGCCTCCCACAGGAACCAGGGGCACCTCACCCTCTTGATACTACAAAGCCTGCCTCCTCCAGCTACTGGTTGTTCACTCTGTTCTTGAGTGCAACCCCTATGTGGCCCTGAAGGACATGCAGTGTCCTCCCCTGGGCTGTGAATGTATGTGGCTGCTATCTTATCTGTCTGGTATCAGGTATTGTGTGTCTGGCTATTCCCCTGATCCTACGTGACAATCTCTCCCTCATCAGTGGAAGGCATAGGAGGCAATGGAAACATTTGCATATTCAAAAATAAAATAAAACCTAAAAAAAATTAACTATAAAATTGAAAACAAACTGAAACCAAATGAACCTAAGAATATATCAAATTGGTAATGTATTCATCCATTAAAAGGAATCATTTCAATTGACTTTTGACTGTTCATTTCTAGTGGAATATATCCCAAGATTTAATGGTAACAGTACTATAATTTTGAAATTATTCTATACATTTGTAGGACAGAAAAATTAGGAAATATATTGCTAGCAACCAAGATTTTCAGTGGAAACAAAAAGAGATACAAATATAACATATATATGTTAATACACACACACACATAGCAGACCCTCGAACAACATGGGTTATAACTTGTAGGATCCACTTATATGTGGATTTTTTCACTAAATACATACTACAGTACTAAACAATCCACAGTTGGTTGAATCTGTGGATGTGGAACCATGGATATGGAAGGCCAACTATAAAGTAATACCGCATGGATGGTTGGTACCCATACCCCTGCATTGGTCAGGGGTCAACCATACAATGTATCTCTGTCTATGGAAAGGGCCTTGATGCAATGTCATCCTTATAGTAATGATCATTACTAGTCTGATTATCTTGGTTTCCCTAAGCATACTATTCCCCAGTTAAAGGAGCCAAGACTTCTTGAAGAAATAACTTGAGTGTTGAAAGGTGAGAATAGAACATCTTACTGTGCCAGAAAGCACAGAAGTACTCAAATATGACACACAAGCCAGGTGAGAGGAACTACCATGGGTAATATTTGGCATAGGCGGGGGAGAGGCATGGACGTGTATACACTGCCGGGCGTGGGGTGGATGGATGGTGGGGGGTGGCCGCGTGGCGCGGGGGGATCGGCTCGGTGCTTTGTGGCCGCCTGGAGGGGTGGGATGGGGAGGGTGGGAGGGAGGGAGACGCAGGAGGGAGGGGATGTGGGAACAGATGTATATGTATGACTGACTCACTTTGTTGTAAAGCAGAGACTAATAAAAATAATTAATTAATTAATTAATTTTAAAAAAAGAACAATGACTGTAATTCTTGAACATATCGAACAAATAAAGGTCCACAAGTCCATGCTTATATTCAAAAAAGAAATAAACTTATTTATCAGCATTAAGGGTGAAGTATCATCTCCTTATTCAGAAAAATACTAGAATTTATCCTCCATAAGTGGGAGGAAGTATAGTTTATCCTCAACTGATGAGGAGAAGTTTATAAAACAAGTATGAAACAGAAACGAATGCCAGGTAATGAATGAAGGGTGAATGACAGAATTTTAAAAGTTCCCATGTTGCAATCTTCAATAAAATAATTTACTCAGGCAAGAATCATCAATAAATACTAAATCCAGTAAGTGAAAGATTGGTGGGGAACAGGACACTTGCACAGTGCTGGATGACTTGGCAGTGACAAAAGGAAAATATTTCTACAGTGGAAAGATCTGACTGTCACCACCTTAACCTAGTGATGAAATTAGCATCACTAACAGTGAAGCAATGGACAACACGTGTCTGCTGAGATGATGCAGGATGCCTATGCAGATCATCTATGCATTGTCCTTACCAAAAGTATTTAATCTGAATCTATTACTCTGGCATCTTCACACTGTTAATGTCATGAAAAAAAGAGTCTAGATTAAAAGAAACATTATAGCTAATGTATAATTTTATCTAAGCTGGAAGAAACAGCTATAGATGTTATTTTGAGGACAATGGAAAATTTGACTATGGACTAGTTAGTAGATGATATAAGGAAATCATTGTTAATTTTTAAGGTATAAATAATATCGTACCATGGTATAAGGAAATATTATTTTTAGAAGATATATACTGAATTACTTGTGATGGAAGTGCCATAAGATTGCAAACTGCTTTAAAATGGTTCAGTAAAAATTAGATGATAGAGCAAATGTAGCAAAGTGGTAATAATTTTTTAATGTGTGCGATGCATGTAATGATATTGATTCTCTCAACTTTTCTGAAAACCAAAAATGTTTATAATAAAAAATTATCAGAAAAGATTGTCAGTTTACATCATCTACTTTACTTTCTGAGGAAGACATGGCTAGGCTTGTGGCTGACCAAGGCTCCCACTGAGAAAAACTGAACTGGGTAAAATTTTTAAATCCTCTAATATTTAAAGGCATCAGAAAGGTGCTGATGCAACAGGGACTGGAGGGCACAGGATTCTAGACTGAGGAGAACTGTGGAGAGACATGCTGATTTCTGTAGCCTCTTTTGTTTTGGGGGTATCTGCCAAATCGGGGCTCAAGGTAAGAGGCTGAGAACCTGGACTTTGCCCAAACACTGGGTCACTGCTAGGGAACAGAGAAACCAGAGACTTTTGGTGGTCTCACGAAGCCAGAAAGACAAAATGAAAGACTTGCAGGGTTGATGTCCAGGTGGTAACAGAAGTTCAGAGAACTGAGCCTACTGCACAGGCTAGTTTCTCCCCAAGACTTTTGTCAAATTCTGGAGCTGTATAGGGTATTAGGCTAAACAACTAAGAAGAAAACCACTGAAAAACTGAAGAAAACCACTGCAAAACTGAGTGGGGTTTCCTGTGGTCTCACTGTGATGTGGATAAGGATTCACCTACCAGGCGAAGGTGCCCCAGGGAACATACTAGGCTCTCGGTCAAAAGATTTTGAAAACTACCCTTTAGGAAGAGAAGAGAATCAGATGTAGACAGAAACTTTCAAAAACTGCAACCAGCCTCAACTCTGCCTAGTCTCTGGTTGGTTTAGAGGGGTCAGCTATCACTCTATCTGCTTTCTGGAGGAAAGGATAAAGCCTCTGCTTGTCATTTGACAAGGCTGATGCAATGATCATGACTGGCTTAAACTTTTAAGGCTCATCATCTCCCTTACTCCCAGTGGGCCCAGACAGGGACCCAGCCTCTCTAGAAAGACATGACCTCTTAGAATAGGATGAGCCCAATCATGGCTCAGTCAGCAAAGAAAGAGGGAGTGGCAATTGAGCAGATAATCAACAATCTTGCCAAGTCATCTACCAGCTACGACTACAGGACCTTAGGCAAGCTATTCAATCTCTTTGAGCCATAATTTTCCCATCTGTAAAATTTAGATGATAACTATACCTCAAAAGGCCGCTGTATGTATTGAATAAAATGATATATATTGAAAAAAAAATCACTTACCAAATGTCTAGCTTATTTTTTCGTGCTCTAATATTGTTTGCTATCACTGTTCTGTCATGATTTCAAGTTCCTTCTTTTAGACATGTTCTGATTGTAAGTGGGCCTAATCAGCATGACAACTCCACCCCAAGCCACATGTCAGGTGTGTGCTCAACAGCCCAGACAGAAGGCTCTTGCTTCTCGACGTATGACTCTGACACCAGGAAAGGCATCTCCAGGAAATGGGCCAGCAGTGTGAATTGCCCATAGGGAAGACATCCTTCTCCATCATTCACGCCCCCTCTGGTGCCCAAATTCTGCCTTTAACAATTTATTAACTTATTACTGTTCAGTTAATAAGACTGCAGGATTCAGAGGTGAGCCAGTGGATATAAGAACCACATAATAGATATGACACATGTTTTAAGAGCTCCATTTTGACTAAGAGTTGGGGTGGGTGGGGATGGAGAGTTAAATAATTTAGTAAAAGTTCTACTTCAATCAAGTCTGATGAAAGTAATTGTTATTTTAATACCAACATAAACACATTATGGAGAAGAACACAAACTTTTCATGGATTTTACAAATAATCCGCAAGACTTAAAGAAAACTTCTATTTGGAGTGGCTGACTGATCATCTTCCTCTGCCTTTCAGATCACTGCTGTAGGAAAGGTTTAGAAGCATCATGCTTCAGACTAATATTTTGGACTCTTTTTTAAAAAAAATGCAAATACTAGGAATCCCTGATTTAGCAGAGAATGTTTTTTCTTTAATAACGGGCATGATGGGGGAGCGTGCTGGGAATGGATACCTGCGGGAGAGGTAGCAATTCTCAAAGAGCCATGACAAATGTCTCAAGTGAGGGAGAGAAGGGAGCAGTAGACACTAATTTGCCCAGGGCCACTCTTGTAGGCTGAGTGAAACTGCACATTGATGAGCAACAGAGGTAGAGGCTAAGAGTGTGGACAAACGCTCTTGGTTGTGTCTTCTGCTATTTTTTTTTTTAATCACCCTGGTCCATGTAATCAAACCCTTAGTTCTTTCTATTATTGTCCTATGGGCACAATGGCACCTTCTGTGTTATGCTCATGGTGAGAATCAAGTTAAGGAAGCTGATGTAGGTAAATTAGTACAGTTAACGACACAAAGTTAAGTGCCTAATACATGTGATATAACCTGTGAGACTACTTTGCCAACTCAAGAGCCCCCAAAGCCTCTTTTGGTAATTACTGAAACTAACATCTATGAGCAGGGGTTCTGTGATCACTAGAATGTTATTCCTCCCTTATCAGAGGGACACGCCCAGCTGTGATAATTCTAACACCAGGGGCATATTTTGTGCAAGGAATGATCCCAAGAACTGGACAGTTCAGTCTTATCCTTGGTCATGTAACTACTCTTGGTAACTTGCTTCAAACAGGAGACAAGATGATCCCTTTGCTAGTTGGTTGGTATAACAAAGTGAGCTGGATATAAACAGGCTGTGAGGCAAGAAAGATAAACCAGGCATTCTAGGAGGGGAGATAAGACATCCCAATAACCACCAGCGCAGTATGGAAAGTGCTAAGTGCCTCGAGGATACAAATACAATACCATACCTTGGAGTTATAAAGAAACCCACTTCAAAGCCAGATTAGTTACAATTGAAGGGGATCAAGGAATATTTTAGCCAAACTATTATAGTTGTGAGGAACAGAGACTCACTCGGTTCACTCAAAGTAAGGCTGCTGTCTTGAAATTCTTAAACACTTTTGAACAAGGAACGTAGCATTTTCATTTTTCACCGGGCCCTGTAAATTATGAAGCTGGTCCTCAGTGGGACCTAGGGGGTCAGGAAAGTAGGCTGGAAACAGGTTGGGGTTCTGGATCTACCAGAGTGCACGGGTCTGTGTGGTAATTGTTCTTAGGGTCCTGGGTTCCTGAAGGTCTCCCTATGGTTCCCGCTACACTCAACTAATTTCCTCATGCCTTACTGCACTTATCTTTTGGATTTTGCTGAATTATGGCTTTTGTTGGCTGGCAGTTTCTCCAGGGCCTACTGCTTCAAGGTCTCTTGGCCTGCCTTCTACCACTGTGCATCTGTTTCTCTAGTTTACATGAAAATTTCCTAAGAAAGAAGATGATTGGCCCAGTGTACTCAGATCCCTGTTGGGCAAAGCTCTCATCTGTTCACCTAGTTATCTGCTGGCCAGCGCTGCCTGCCACCTCACCAGTCAGCAGTGGCAGAGGGAGAAGGGTCACAAGTCACACAACCAGGAAGTTATGATTAAGGGACCACTTGGGCTACTTCCCTCCCAAGTAGTTATTGGTGGGAATCCCTGTAGAAGGGACTGTGGATGTGCTGGGCATCCTAAGATTGGCCCACCTGGTAAAGGGAATTCACATTTTCGATGACCTTGAAAGATCAGGAAGGTATAGACACATGCAGATAGGAGAAGGGCATTTCAGGGGTGGGCTGTGATGTGGAGACAGGAAGACACAGGCCTGGAGGACAGGGTGGCTGGAGCCAAGGGTATATTAATGAAGGAGGGCCTTGAATATACAGCTAAGGAACCTTCATTCTATATGGTATTTGAATGGTGGAACGAATAGAGACCTACAGTGAGAAGGTTATCTTGATTCATATTTCACTGCCCCTGGGGAAAGTCTCTACAAAGCAACCTGACAAATCCCCATAGTGGCAGCTCACCAGGCTGAGGGTTCATCTAGACCTGCTTTTCCCGGCTACCCCATCAGAGCAAAGAATACAAGTTGTCCAACAGCCGGGGGCACAGAGGCTCAGTGTGGCTGCTTCCTCTTTCCAAACAATGAAGTAGGACAGGCCCATGACAGTGGGAGACTTCCAAGCACAGGTACTGATGGATTCCAGGGCTCTTCACTGATGTCCTGTCTGGTAGCAGACTGCAAAGGTCCGAGCTAACAGGTGAGGGTGTTATAGCATCCAGGGCTTTCTCCAAATCTCTTAGCTTTATTCCCACCCAAATATCTGTCAAAATGCTTTGCTCTAGCAGGGAAAAATATCTCCTGAATTTCAACCTGTTTCTGTTCCCTCCAACTTCTCTGTGCATGAGGTGGTATAGTGAGGGCACTAAATAATTCAGTTCAATTCCATACGCAGGTGCTGGGCTGGGTACTGGGCATACATGGGTGAATAAGACCTGCCCCTATTCTCAGGGCTCTCACAGTCTGAGTGAGGACAACCATGATGCTAACAGCAATTACCAACATGCGCTATAACAACTATGGACTGGTCACTGCTCTTACAACTTTATGCATATCAACTGATTTAATGCTTACAACAGCCCTAGGAGGTAAATACTATGATTATCTCCATCTTACAGACAAAAACCACTGAAAGATTAGTCAATGATGAGAAAAGCTACACCAGAGATATGGACAAAATGCTCTGAGAGCAAAGATAAGCACTTGACTAATTATAAATTTGGGGGCCAAGTTTATGATTTCAAGGAGGAAGTAACAACCGAGCCGAGGCTTGACAGACCAGAAGGGTTGTACAGGGTACAAAGGAGGAGGGATTATTCCAGACAGAGGGAGGAGCATGAGCAAAGGCACAGAGGAATGGAGCATGTTCCTTCTGGACCAGGCACATCTATTCGGGCTGAACCTAGAGGACACAGAGGAAGGGCTGGTGCAGGTGAAGAGACTGGGAATAGAACCTGAGGTCCCACATAGGAATTTGGGTTCTACTGCAGAGTCCCATAAAGTATGAGACAGTGGGGGGATGAGTGGGCTGAGCAGTGGATTTTAAGAGAAAACTTCGGCCTAAGAATGGAGAATAGTGGGGAGGTGGGTTGGAGGCAAGGAAACAAAGGATAAAGGGAGAGGCAGTAATGGTTTCAACGCTTTGAACTGGTGGAGGGAGGAAACAGACACAACGGAACCCCAAGGTAATGATGACGGCAGTTACTGAGGCCTCGTGGACGTGGAGGGTAAGGCTCAAGGACCACCACTGGAAAGAGAGGAATTGAAATTTGTGTTTTTCTGTGTTGAAGACCACAAAAGAATCCTAATCGAAAGGTACTGCTTTGGCTGCTGGGACAGATGAGACCAAGGCAATGAGGAAATGAGAGAGCTGCGTGATGAAAGGGCGAGGGTGGAACGTCTGCTCAGGACAGGATACATTCAAGCGGCTGTGAGATGCCGGCAGAGGCCCTGAAGGACACACCCCCAGCAGCCCCTTCGACTGCCAGCTGCCACCAGGACCACGGTTGTGTCCTCAAGGGCAGTGGGAATAAGAAAGGAAAAGGAATGAGGGGATAAAATCTTATGCGTTTGATGCTTTGGGACCCAGAACAGTTGGTAAGTTCTCTCCACTCAGCAGAAAGAGTCAGATAGGGTCCCATTTCATTTCACCTCTCCAACCATAACTTACTGCTTGCTTTATTATTATAAAACGAGTAGCAGGAAAAGAGAACACAAGGAAAAGAGCTTCATTTTTATTGTTATTCCAAGTGACGGATGTGGCTCTCTTTTAAGTGGAAAAGTAAAAAAGAAAAAAACCCATTTTGAGTGGAAATTATTTAAAAACATTACACGGTTGCTTGCCTTCTTAAACAGGGCATATACACATTAACTGAAAAAAATATATATGTACGTATGTGGGTGGGTATATAGATTTATATATATATACACAGTTGACTTTTGCACAACACAGGTTTGAACTGCGTGGGTCCACTGATACATGGTGGACATTTTTCATTAGTAAATTTACATTTTTCATTAGTAAATACTACAGTATCACATGATCTGAGGCTGGTTGAATCCGTTGATACGGAGGGAAGACTTAATTATAAGTGGATTTTCAACTGGGCGGGGGTTGGTGCCCCTAACACCTGTGTTGTTTAAGGGTCAACTGTGTGTGTGTGTATATATATATATATATATATATACACACACACACACATACACACACATATATAATTACACATATTATATATATACTACATGTATTATAAAGCCCTGATAATCATCCTGACGATGGAAGGTTTTCAATAAATCGGCTAATATTATTACCAACATTTTAACTTTTCTTGATCACTCAGCTTATGACTATGAAGACAAATGCTTCTATCCCATAATGATGCTGCATATTAAGCTGCGGAGAATCCTGGCACATGCAGGTACTCAGCAGCACTGGTCAGGATAAGTGGCCTCAGACTGCTGTGCTACTAGAGGGCTTGGGTCTTTTTTAAAGAAAACAGCTGCCTTCTCCTACTGTTAGCTCTCTCACTGTTGATGGTACTTAGCACAGCATGATGGGGAAGTAGTACAGCAGAGCTGGAAATGGATGCTACCAGACGTTCTCAGCTCCACACAGGGCGAGAGCTAGAGAAAATGCTGAGAACTTGTTCACAACCAAACTAGTCCCTTGCTGGTTCTGCCTCTCCCCTAGCGCCAACAGAACTGGGGGTATTAAATTCCTTTTCAGCTTCGACTTTCCTCATGTCCGCAGCAGATTGCAGTGTGCAAAGCACAAAGTCGGCAGGTCTGACTTAGGAGAGGCTGGGACACCCTGTTCTATAAACATCTGTCGTGAGACCAAAATAACCCATGTATGTGGTGGCCAAATGTAACAGTGATAAACTGCTTCCTGCTTTTAGTATAGAAGCACTGGAACAAAATTTTTATTGTTCAGGTTCTACTGTTTAAAAACATTTAAAAAATACAAATATAAATGTATTATAGAAAATACAAATATGCATAAAGAAGAAAGTAAGTCACCCGTCATCTCATCACCCAGTGAAAACCACTAATAACATGTTAGGACCATCCTTCTATAGAAACATATTTTTCCTTCTATTTTGCAGTTGTACACTCTCTACTCTTTTGCAACTATTTCTTATCAATACTTTGTGTCTGCATTAACCAGACAATGAACATGATTTCACATTATTCTTATTAATTATGTAATATCTTCCCATATGGATGTTAAAAGTGATTGCCTTAACCTGATTGTATTTGTTTACACTTTTTCCACCTTACATTTGATTTGCTATATTCTCATCCTCTTACATCCTTCATGTCAATCTTGTGCTTTTATTTGCCGGGTCAATAGGACCTGTATGTTTCATACATGGACCAGTGTTTCTCCTCATTAGGAAAGTCGAGTCTCATGTTGACCTACCCTGTAGTGTTTAGACCTCCCACTACCTGGCCCACTTCCCAAGACCCTCCCAGCTTCCACCCACAGAATAGGTTTAAGTGCAGTCACTGAGCTCTTTAAGAAGGGTTGCTTGAAAAGGGAAATCACCATGTCCTATCCACCCAAGACCTGACGAAGAGAAAAACACTTCTTTCCCAGGCCATACCTCCAAGTCCAATCTTTCCCAGCCATCTCACAGATACATGTTTCTGGGGAAAGAGAGGAGAGAGACGAGGGAGACAGAAAGAATGGCTGGCTCCTTCACTCCAAGTCTATTGCCACCGAGACAGAACATAAAGACCATGGCCTACTGGTGCCCCAGCTGTAATACTGGCCTTATTTCAGACCAAACCCAGCTCTATTTATCATTAGCTTCAAGTCTTTAATTTTGGGGAAATGGAGAGCATAAAAGTAAGCACTGTGGTGTTAGGTATTGCTGACTAATTGGCAATTTACTGATATCTCAGGATTGACCCCAGTGGGTAAGGAGAGGCAATAAAGAGAAGGCAGCTGACCTCATCAAGTTGTGGAAGAGACAGGTAAGGAAAGGTACGTAATCTTGGGTGAGGTATTGGTACCCAACTCTTGTACACATAGATTGCTGGATCTGTAAAAGTGAGTGGTACACATTAAGTGCTCAATAAATGGTAGCGTTTTTTCCAGCACCTCATATAGTGTTGGGCTCATAACACTCACTTGATAAATTGTGTAGAATGGGTACTGAATGGATATAATCATTGCTGCTATAGCAGAGGTATGTATTGCAGGTGACACCGTAGTCCAAGGAAATAAACAACAACAAAAAAAGCAGACACAGTCACTGTTGTGATTCCACATTCTCAAAGCAACCTTCTGATAAATTTGGGGTGTCTCAGGGCAAGCATGCCCAAGCATTATGATTATTAGAAAAGACTGTCCCTCTTTAAAAATAAAGGAGTATTCTCTCGCTTGGGTTGGTTTAAGTTACTTCTACAGAACCTGTCAAGTCTTGGTGGATCACAGTGTGTGCTCAGCTAATATTTGTTGAATAGATGGATGAATGAATAAATGAATTTGAGTCTCAATATCTTGGAAGATAAAATCATGATCTACTATCAAGTCCATATTATTGTGGTTTTCTCTATTTAAATCATAGATAAAGAGTGGTTGGCTCCACTAACCAACTCTTTTGGATACAAGAAGCAGCATAAAGGAATCAATTATCAACATCATCCAGTTATAGAGTTGAAAGGAATATTAGAGTAAGTCAGCAGAATAAATTATACCTCATGAAATTTAAAATCTAGACACTTTCCAGGTGTTTTTCAACATCATTCTTCTCCCCACACTCTACTTCCAAGCTCTTAAACCGGCTTCTATCCTACCCTTAGCAAAGAGCTCCCATAATAGAGACTTATGTATTTTGGAATAACTTTGGATACAGTTACAACCTTCATGAGACTCAGAATCCATAGGAATAGTGAGGCACCTAAATTTTAAGACAATTGATCCCAGAAAAACGCTGCTGCCTTTAATCACTTTACCTGACCTGAAATAGTTTTATAATCCAGAACCCCACATCCAGGTGAACCAACACTCTTACTACTGTTACGCCCCAAAAGATCAATGACTGGACTAACATTTCTAAATCTAGACAGCTATTGGCTTGATGGGAGTGGTGGGGAGAGAATTACTGTCTATTCAGGAAACTTTAAAACTGTGTGTAGGATAAATCATGCTGTCATGATGAAATGATGCTGGTTGGAGTATAACTTAAAATCATAAATCCTCATCCACACCCCTCAACTCACACTCCCCCCCAAAAATGATTGGATGACATGACTTCCAGGCAACTCTAGATGCTGAAATTTGCTGATCATGTATTTACATTTTTACCTAAGGTGGCTTTGGGTAATACAATAGAATTCTATGTTTATATAATTATATATTTCTATACAGGGAGTGTGGGAGAAGAGGGCAGTGAGGAGAGAGTCATTGACAGGAGCCATTTTCAGGTATGGGTAGAATAAGAGGGTAAAAGAGGTAAGAGAAGAATAAAATGCGTTTAACAAGTCTGGAAACTATGTATACCCTTAATTCCGTTAAAAAACTAAGAACAAGAAAGAAGACTAAAAAAAATTTTTTTTTAAATTACTTTGGTTGGGGAGGCTATGTACTTTTACCTAATTCAGCTCTGATACTGAAAAATATGGCTCAAGGCTTTACAAGCATCACATTTATAGAAGTGTTTGGAAGAAACCTGACAATAAGATATGCAGTTTAGTGGAAAGTCCTAGAGTCCAGAGGACTGAGATATAAAAATAATGATAATCATAATCATAGCTACTGTTTACTCAGTATTTATGAAGTGCCAGGCACGATGCTGAGACACATATGATCTCATTTAATCTTTACAACTATCCTACATTACCCTCTTTTACAGAGGAGGAGACAGAGGCTTAGATTTAATAGACTGCCCCAGATCTCATAGCTGGTAAGTGCTGGTACAAGAATCACGACATAAATTCATCTACTTCAAAAAACCCAAGAATTTCTCTATCATAGATGCCTGTGTGTGAGTCTCTGCTTGGCTACTTCCTGGCTTTTACCTGAAACGAGTAACACAGACTCTTCTGACCTGTAAAATGATCAAGACTTTCCTACTTCATAAGATTGTTGGGAGGATTAAGTTACCTAACATATTTCAAGTTTTTAAAACATGACTCTGCTGTAACAAGTGACAGCTGTTACCCATGTGAATGCCACCAGCTTCTTGTGTGGGCAGGGATAACCATTCAAACTTCATGAGCATCTTTTTTTTTTTTTTTTTCCTCATGGGTAAAATGAAGTTGGGCTATCAGATCTTACAAGCCTTTTCAGTTCCAACCTCCTTGGATCCTTTTTCTCTGATAAAGCAACTGTATTGTAGGTAGCCAAGAATAACCCTACCAGCAGCTGGAATGAGGGATGAAGAAGAACTAGGAAAACCATGCCTCCCGATGACACCTCAGTCTGGAGGGTGGGTCAGAAAGGAGACCTTTATCATCATTTCTATTTAATTTCATCTTCACGCTGGTTTGGGAGCTGTTCTTATTTCCTTTATAGAATTATAAACCACAAAGACCTTCTTGCTTAACTCTTTATCTCCTTGATCTCGATCTTACAGAAAAAAAAAACAGATTCATAGTTCTACATTCATTGTAGCCAACTCTACAAAAATATATATCCTTCAAGTTGACTGATTCATTTGATCTGAATGTCAGCTCTGGGTGGGTGGAGTTAAACGGTTTCCATGGCTTGTTTTATAGCATTTGGTTTATTTTTTTTTTCAGCCATGAAGAATACATTTGGCAATGCTGATGCTCTGTCACCATGAAAATTTAATGCCAGAGAAAATCCATGGGAAGAAAAAAGGTCTATTAATGTGGTGAGAGTTGACCCACCAGCTTTACAGCTCAAAACATATTACTATAGCGTTTGTGTTGACATAGTTTGACAATTCAGAACTACTATTTACTCCATAGCCTTCACACTTTTATCAACAAGGCTTTTGTAAACTACTTTTAATCAGCAACATCAGGATTTCTAAATTCCCATAGAGTCCTGGAACAGTTTGAGGAGAAGCCACAGAGAAAAGCTGAAAGATACGGTTAGCTGAAGGTCACAGGTAGAAGTATACATTTTGATTCCTTGTTTCTTCATTTAAAAAAAGAGGAAAAAAAGTCCAAAGTAAATATCAATGTTAATAAATTTGGTTTTATTTCATAAGAATGTTGATTCTCTTGCCAGAATGTGTGTTCTGCTGGCACTGGGTGACTGACAGTTCACCTAAAGTTCCCTGTACCTTGTCCTTCGATGTTGATTTGCTTTAGAGATAAAGGTGTGTTTTCCTGATATTCATAAAGTAATTATGCTACCAAGAGCTCGGAGTGATTCAAGATAAAAATAGAAGCTGACAGTTTGGCTGGAAGCACTGTCCTCATTCTCATGCCTCATACCCCTCTACCCACCATGCCATCCCAGCCCACACCCCATGTCCCCACTCTGACCTGTCCCCCATCTGGATCCCAAGCCACCCATGCTCACTGAAACATAACTGATTTCCCAAAAGATGGAGAACTGTATGGAATCATAGACTCTTGGTTATACTCTCCAGCTCCATTAATTTATTCATCTATTCAACAGATACATTTGAAAGCTTATTTTATCAGGCATCCTCCATTGGCTTAATTACCCTCTACAACTTACTAGCCATTTATCTACAACTTATTTATCACTTACCAAGTGTGTATTTGGCCATGTTGACCACCTGCAAGGCTGAGGAGGCCACTGCTGCTTAAGGCAGCCTGTTACAATTTTCCAAGGCTTTGTGAGAAATTACTTGCTTATAATGAGGCAAAATGTCTCTTCCTCAAGTTTCTGCCCATTAGTATTCCTTTTCTTCCTTTTTCATAGGGTTAACTCTTTAAATTTTTGAAGATGGATATCATGCTCCCTTCAAATCACCTCTGTACCAAGTGAATCATCCTTGGTTCCCCCCCACCATTTTTTGTATGACAACACTGTGAATTCCTTTACCTTCATCATCTGAACAACTCTAAGCCCCTCTGAAAGTACAGTGCCAGAGAAGCCAAAAACAATCACTCCAATATGGCCAAGCTGCCCATCAAGAAGAGCAGAAACATATCTTATTTGACTACTGCGTCCTTAGAACTAGGTCCTCTTCTCAGTTGTGAGGTTACAGTCATAAATGTTATAATAGCTACTATTATTGAAGGACAGACATTGGACCAAAAAAGAAAAATACTTTTGCGACATGTTATCACGTGGGCTTCTTCCCCCTGTCATCCCACAGCTGGGGCTAAGACCTCAAAGCTGAGTCATACTATGTCAAGTAACCCACCCTGCTATCTGTGTGCAAGAAGTAGTTTGGTGCAACCATACACAGAGGACTAAAGTATGATGAGAGGTGATCAGCCTCTCAAGGAGGTGTGAATATTTCCATCCCTGCCCTCAACAACCTTATGGGGGGTCTCTAAGAGAATCACTAGTGAAGGCTGGGGATATCTGCAGGAAGAGGGACTGGTAACCCATTCTTCAACTGGACATTTGCTTCCATCCTCCCGTTCATTTCACTGCACTGTGCTTCAGCTCTTGTTAGGAAAAGCCCTTGCTTTTTCTGTATCTTCCACCACTCTGAAATCCCTTGATTCTACTCACCAAACTCATACTCATTTAGTTATAAAGAATGAAGATGCCTGACTTTATATTCCAGCTTCATCACTATTTATCCGATGACCTTGGGCAATTCACTCAACCTCTCCCTGCCCCAATTCCTTTAAATCTAGAAAATGAGGGTAATGATAACTAATTCCTAGGGCTGTGGTAGGGATGTATGAGTTATCATATTTAAAGTGATTTACTAAGTGCCTTGCACATAAGAGGAGTGTCCTAAGGGTTCTCTCCTATATTACTCTATTATTATTAGAGACATACCTTTGTGAACACCTTTCAATCTTAGTCTTTTTCTTATAACTCTTGTTCTCTTACAGAAATTTTTTAGACAGTCTTTCCAGCTCTTTCTTTTCCCTTTAATTATTCTTTCTGAAAGTTAATACACAAGGTTAAAGGTGGCTGATAATAATAGAAGCACTGAGACATCAAAGGAAAGAAAAGCAACACACTGCAAAGAGAAATTAAACAACAAACAAATAAAGAAAAATGTGCTATGAACTTTAGGGACCCTAGAAATCGCCTATCATCTTCACTCACTTCTCAAGACACTCTAACCTAACTTCAAGTCCCATCAGGGTCACCAAAACAGCTCCTGCAAGGTTCACCGACATCCACTTGCATTCATAAGTCATAGGACATTATATGTATATATCCATTTTTATTTATAAAAAGGTAGTAACTTTTCTACAAAGTATGTTTTTGAAAATAATTGACTATATACTATTAACATTGCTTTTTAAAGCTAACTGGATTAAACAAACTTGTAACAGATTATAAATGGATTATTCAAAATGTTAATTTTGGGGCAATTATCTATTGCTTATGTTGGAATATCACCTCTTGTTAAAATTTTTTTATTGACGTATAGTTGATATAAATAGGTTATTTAGGTGTACTACATAGTGATCTGACAATCATACACATTACAAAATGATGACCACAATAAGTCAAGTCACCACCTGTCATACAAAATTATGACAGTGTTATTGACTACACTTCTTATGCTATATATCACTTCCTATGACTTATTTTTTAACTGTAGGTTTGTACCTCTTGATCCCTTTCACCTAATTCACCCACCCCCTCCCCTAAGGCAACCAAATGTTTGATCTCTGTATTTATAAGCCTGTTTCTGTTTTACATTGTTTGTTCCTTGGTTTGTTTTTGAGATTCCCCATGTGAGATTATACAGTATCTGTCTTTCTCTGACTTACTTCACTTAGGATAACACTCACTAGGTCCATTCCTGTTGTTGCTCAGCAAGATTTAATTATTTTTTATGGTTGAATTATATGCCATTGTATATTAGGGATACCTCATCCTATTGTACACTTCACTTTATCGCACTTCGCAGATATTCGTTTTTTTTTTAATACAAACTGAAGGTTTGTGGCAACTCTGTGTCAAGCACATCTACTGCACCATCTTTCCAACAGTGTTGGCTTAGTTGGTGTCTCTGTCAATTTTGGTAATCCTTGCAATATTTCAAGCTATTATTATTACATTTGTTATGGTGATCTGTGATCAGTGATCTTTGATGTTATTGGTGCAAAAAGATCACAACTCTCTGAAGATTCAGGTGACGGTTAGCCTTTTTTGGGGGGAAGCAATAATGCTCTTGCCCACTTAATAGACCACAGTGTAGTGTAACTTATATATATAATGGGAAACCAAAAAGTTCATGTGACTTAGTTTATTGCATATTCACTTTATTGTGGTGGTCTGCAACTGAACCCGCAGTATCTCTGAGGCCTGCCTGTACATAGCACATCTTCTTTATCCATTCACCTATCGAAGGACACTTAGATGCTCCCATATCTTGACTACTGTAAATAATGCTGCAATGAACATAGGGGTGAATATATCTTTTTGAATTAGTGCTTTTATTTTCTTTGGGTAAATATCCAGAACTGAAATTGTTGGATCGTATGGTAGTTCTATTTTTAATTTTGGGAGAAACCTCCATACTGTTCTCCACAGTGGCTGCACCAATTTACATTCTTACCCACAGTGCATGAGGGTTCCCTTTTCTCTACACCCTCGCCAACGCTCATTTTTTATCTTTTTGATGATGGCCATTCTGACAGGTGTCAGGTGATATTGCATTGTAGCTTTGATTTGCATTTCCCTGATAATTAGTGTTGTTGAACATCTTATCATGTGCCTGTTGGGGTCACAGGTGGTAAGATTTAGGCTTTTGAGAAGGGAGAGACCCCCACCTACCTTCAATCTAAGCCTCATAATCCAGCCCAGTTTACCAGAAAGCTCTTCATTGGAAGATGGATCATGAGCAGTGATAATAGAGTGGTATCGTTTGTGACACTTTCCACTTGTTCTTTGAGATTCTTGCTTCTTCAGGAACTTCAAAGTAAAAATGAGTGGCAGGGCTAATCCAGGAGCTTAGCATTCCTGGGTCCCATGGTTGTCATCTCAGTTACTATTGGAAAACCTCTCTGACATTGTTTTATTTATCTCATGTTACATGTGGACACCTTCCCACAGTAATGCATAGAGACCTACCCCAGCTAGGAAACTATGACTGCAGGGAACACTGTGAGGCAGCCTCCAGATCCCCGCCCCCAGGAAAGGCTTTATTGCCCAGCCCTGGGAGAGATGTCTGCAGACAGCGTCCAGCTGTCAGTCACTTCAGGACATGCTGAAGTTGCAGAGCGCTGCCTCGCCCAAGGGCACATGCTTCCTGGGGTAGCGCGCACACAATGACTGCTCAAGTGCGGGTATAAAAGATCAGGTCATTTTGGCCCTGTGCAGGATAATTCTGACAGGGCTCCCCTTGGAGTCAATCAAAGCCCTCACTGAAGAGTGTTTTGAGCAATAAAACATCGGCACAAGTCCCACAGTGTTTTCTGGGAACTCTCTATTTCCTTGATAGAAATATTACCCTATTCAAGTTGGTTTCTATGGTAAGTAGAATAATCCTCCCCCCGCCCCAACCCAACCCCCATACACACTCAAAAATATCCATATCCTAATCCCTGGAATCCCTGAGTATGTGACCTGACATGGTAAAAGGGACACTACAGATGTGATTAAGTTACGGTTCTTGAGATGCAGAGATTACCCTGGATTATCCAGGAAAGTCCAACACAATCATAAGGGTCCTTATAAGAGAGAGACAGGAGGCTCAGAATCGGGGAAGATGTGATGACTGAAGCAAGGGTTGTAGTCAGAGAAAGAGATCTGAAGATGCAATGCTGCTCACTTGAAGATGTTGGAAGGGGCGATCAGCTAAGGCATGTGGACAACCCCTAGTAACTGGAAAAGGCAAGGAATGGATTCTCCTGAGAGCTTCTGGAAGGAACACAGCCAGGCAAACATCTTGCTTTTAGCACAGTGAAACTGATTTCAGACTTCTGACTTCTAGAACTGTAAGATTATAAATTTGCATTGCTTTAAGCCTCTAAGTTTGTGGTAATCCGTTACAGCAGTCATAGGAAACTAACAAAGTTCCTTTCCCCCTTTCTTCAATCTGGACTGTGGATAAAATGGAGGGAGCTGCAGCAGCTACTTTGAGACTAGGAGGAAAAAGGCCAAGAGATCCAGAGAACTTGCCTTGACATCTTTGTGCTACCTGCCACTGAACTAATGCCACCAACTGCCTACCTCCAGATTTCCTGTTTCATCAGGAAACAAAACAAAAATAAAAGATCAAAAAACACTGCTTACCTCCTGAAGTCACTTTAATTACATGTTACGGTTGAATGCAATTCCTATCTGATGCAGCAGTCAGTAAAATGATGTGGTTGAAATCTATTTATTGTTATGGAACGATAGCCATGACAAGCATTAAGTGAAAAAAGACATGCTATAGAGTCTGAAGTATGATCCCACGACAAATGTATATATACATATGTGTATACATACACATATACATATATGTGTGCACATATTTAAAAAAAACTATTTCTAAGGTAATATTCTGAAATGTTAATTGTTTTCGTCATTTCTGTGTGCTTTTTAGCTTCCCTGCTATATTTAGTTTGTGCAATTAAATTGAAGTAAGGGTTTTTAAGACTTTAAGGGAAGGAGGTAAGGGCAGAAAAGAGTCATCAAAAGCAGTTCCATGATGAGTAAGAAGTTGGCAAGCATCGATGTTTATCTGTAGGTAAATGAAAAAAATTGAAAATGGCTGATAGAGGTTTTGTAATAAGAAGAGGGTGTTGCACAGGCCAGGCTAGATGGGTGACTGTGCACTCATAAATTTATTTTAGTGGAATCTCAGAAATAAAAAAGTGAAAAAGCAACCAGAGACTCCAAAAACAAACTGCTTATGTTGTATCCACAGATAATATAAAACATTTAGTCACAACTACAGACGGCAATGTTTTCTAAATACTAGCCATGCTTTTTAGAAATTATCTCATTTCAGCCTTCCCTGTTCCCCAACTCTGCTTTACTTCTCATCTGACAAGCGATATTTTTTACCTTTATAATCTATCTCCCTCTACTAGAATTTAAGCACACGAAAGAAGGAAGTTTTGCCTTTCTTGTTCACTGCTTTATTCTCACCTAGAACAATGGCTGGTACACAGTACTTCTCAGTAAATACTTATCCAGTGAATGAATGAACTACAGCAAGGGTTGCTAAACACTTTCTGTAAAGGGTCAGATAAATCGTTCAGGCTCTGCAGGCCAAGAGGCAAAATCAAGGATGTTTTCTAACACCTATTAAAAATGTAAAAACAATTCTCAGCTCACAGTTGTATAAAACCAGGCAGACTCGGCCTGCAGACCATGGTTTGTCAGCTCCTGAACTGGAGGATTAACAACTCAACAAAAATGAAAAATATCCTTCAACTATCCTTAATCTTACACATCATTTCTGGTAACTTTCAGGAACTCAGCCAATCACATAAATGTGGAAGCAACACCATAGTTCCCAATTCTGTGTCTTTGCAGAACCATGGACATCACTTATGCAGGTCTAAATGTTATGAGATAATTTAAGGTGGGGCATTAATTAAAGTCGTGTTTAACTATTGGGTTGGCCAAAAAGTTCTTTCGGGCTTTTGGCCAACCTGATATTACTAATGGCCTGCCCTGTTTTGTGCGTCGGGCCAAGAGCTAGTGGCACACAAAGTTTAAAATCCAGCAATAAAATGTATTCTTAATCCTTTGAGAAAAGCAGGTGATCAGAGACCATTCAAATCCTGTACTTAAAACTTTTCCACACAGGGTGCATGTTAAAAAAAATGTGTCAGCCCGATTCTAGAATGGTGTAGTGCTAAATCTTATTCTGTTTCTCATCTTTTCCACTTACTAGGATGTTTTTTAAGTGCTATTCATGTTCCTGAATATACATTTATCTCATTGCTTTTACCTACAGCTTAATATTCCACAGGACACCTGGCACAGTTTATTTATTCTCTAGTTTGTTGGTGGGCCCTTGAGTTGCTTCTAATCCCCAGAAAACACAAACACACTGTAACAAACAGTCTCACACAGTCTACTGTGGGACCTGGAAGCATCAGAATGTTTCCCCCAACTGGGTGCCTCACCTGTGTAGCTGAGCAGGACCCTATGGAATCTTCCCAGGACAGACCCCTCCCCCATATCCTCTGCAGCAGCTCCTCTCTGAAGTACCAGATAAGAGTATCTCATGCATATTTCCTGAGTTTTTCAGACGCTAAAACCACCACCAAATGGAAGAAATTAACCTCCTGATGATCATGAGCACGTAGCCTCCAGACCTTCTGCCGCCTAAGGAGTGATCATCAACCAATCAGAATTGTGCAGGATCTGATCACACACCCTGGGACACCCTTCCCTTCCCTTGCCTTTCAAAATTCTTTGCTGAAACCTTTCCGGGGGGTACAAAGTTTTTTTGAGCACAAGCCACCCAGTCTCATTGCTCAGCCCTGCAATCAACCTTTCTCTGCTCCAAACTCCGATGTTTCGGTTTGTTTGGCTTCACTGTGCGTAGGGCACACGAACTTGCATTCAGTAACCCCAGAAGTGCGTAAGGGTTCCCATCCTCCCCCCCGCCACAAACTCAGTGATGCTTGGCTGTACATTTCTAGTATCTGCCCTTCTCATGAGAGCAAAGTGATGACTCCCTGCTCTAATTTGCTTTGCTCTGATGGCTGATAGAAATTGAGCAATTCTCTGTATTCTTCTTGGCCATTTGGGTTTCCCCTTCTGCGATTGGCTTATTTATAACCTTTGCCCAATTTTCCGATACTTTTCTTGCCTTGCTGTGTTTTTGTTTTGTGTTGTTTGGGGTTTTTTTGGCTCTTTTAGGCATTCCTTGGCTGATAATCCTTTAGCAGTTTGGGATATTGCACACGTAAAACACATTTCCCAGCTTGTTACTTGTCACTTTCCTGCTATCTCTGTCTATGATGACCTTCAAACTTAACTCTTGAATTGTGATGTAGTAAAATTTTGTGCTTTTAGGTTTTTAAAAAGAAAACCTTCCTTACTCAAAGCTCATAAAAATTCTCCTACCTTCCCAACCCACCTCCCCTGCTTTATCATTTTACTTTGTCATATTTAGGTCTTTAATCCACTGAAGATTGCTTCTATATGTGATATGAGACCCCACCCTGTCACCCCTACTTTGGAAAGCTTCCATTATCCTATGCCAAGTTTATATAGAGAGAGTGTTTTGGGAGGGAATGGAGGAGAAGGCAGGGAACCTGATAAACTGTGTCTAAAATATGTAAGAAAGCACAAAGGTCCACAATTGGCAAAGGCAATGCTTCAAAGAAAAGCTTAAGAAGGAGAGAGTTCATGCTAACACATTTTAAAACGTTTTACAAAGTCATAGTAAAAAAGAGAAAAGTGGTACCTGCAAGTAGACTAAAGTAACAAAATAGAGCTGAGAAACAGATATCTGTATATCTACATATATAGAGAGAGCAGATATATATACACACACATATATGTATACATACATATAAGTATATATATACACACACACACACACACACACACACACACATATATATATATGCTCTACTTTGTTACCAAAAAACACCCCAAAACGAAAACCAAAACCCTACTGGAATTTTGATTGGAATTTCAACGAAACTGTAGACTAATTAGGGAGGCAACTGATATCTTTAAAATATTCAGTGGTTTCTTCCATGAAAAATGGAGAACCTCTCCACTAACTCAGATCTCCCTTTATCCTCTCAGGCACATTTCCAGGACTAAACAGTCCATGGATCAGGGTTCAGTTAAGAAAACAGAAACCACTAGAGACATTTCAGGTAGGAAGGGATTTACATTTCAGGTAGGAAGGGATTTAATCTAGGGTATTAGAAGCCTACATGATATTTGGAAGGGTAGGAAGATTGCAGATCTTCAGCTGGCTTTCAGGAAATCCAGGAGGGCAGGGATGTTAGAAGTTGCAAGAATCTCAGGAAGAGCAGGGAAGCCGCCTGAAGCACCCCAAAGCTGCCACCACCTCATACCTGCCAACTGCCTCCACTTCTGTCCACAGCCATCACCAATGCAGTATGGCTTCTCCTACTATTTCTCCTTCCAAATGCCATAGAAATTCTTCTCCTTGGCAGCATCTAACCCAGTCCTTCTCAGCACGCCCCCCCCAACCAAGCACCCTGCCAAGAAATAGAAATGATATCAAGCTGACCAACAACAATCCAGCACAAAAGAAAAACAGCAAGTGTCTAATACATGTTAAGCGATTTGTGATAAGTTAAAGTTTAAAACACACAATACCGGGCTTCCCTAGTGACGCAGTGGTTGAGAGTCTGCCTGCCGATGCAGGGACACGGGTTCGTGCCCCAGTCCTGAAGGATCTCACGTGCCGCGGAGCGGCTAGGCCCGTGAGCCATGGCCGCTGAGCCTGCGCATCCGGAGCCTGTGCTCCGCAACGGGAGAGGCCGCAACAGTGAGAGGCCCACGTACAGCAAAAAACAAAAAAACAAAAAACACACAATACCAAAATTATTTTAAGTATGATTCAAAGGAAGCCCGGTTTAGTTGATTCCATAATATGGCATATCATTTCGCTTGGAATCATTAGAAAGATTTTAACATCTGCAGAAGCTCAGTTTTCTAAAAGGGTAATTTTTACATAAGGAATGTATCTCTGGAAAGAGCACCTCGGCAACGTGATACAGTAATCCCTCACTCCTCAGGCCTGGCTATACCTTTACTGAGCTGTGTCTATTTAGAATTTCACAATTTGAGAGGCATGAAGGATGCAATGACTGCTCAGGCAGCAGCAATAAAAGTGATTCAATTATGGGGGAAGAGTGAATGGGATTTATTTTACATAACACACACACGTGTGTGTGTGTGTGTGTGTGTGTGTGTGTGTGTGTGTGTGTGTGTGTGTGTGTGTGTATGACAGTCATTAATAGCCCTAAAGTACAAGTAGGATTGTTATCTAGAGCCGTGATCTCCAAACTCTTCTGGTCACACATCCTTGGCAATAAAGATACTTGGATCATGCACAAATATAGAAATTAAAACAATGAAACAGAATTTTAAAAAGAGGTTCTTTCCCAGCATCCCAGTGGATCATCTGCCGTAGCCCCTTGGAGAGAGCATTGACTTGTTTGTTCTCCCAAGTTCCTTCCGTACTCTTCATCAAGCTGCCCAAAGCCAGAAACTGCATAAATGTTGCCCATTACATGCAGCACGATGCCTTCATGAAGATCTAGAGTCAATATGTAAATTGATGGTAGAATTGATCAAGACCTACAGCCAAGTCTGCTCAAATGACAACATACCTGCCAGGAGAGGGCAGAAGTGAGCAGGGTATAAGGAAATCCCTACCCAGAGATCCCTAAAGTAGAAGGAGAAGGCAGCTGGAGCAAAGTGGGGGTGCACATTCTAGAAGAACGCTCTAGCCACCTGGAGATAAGCTGTAAGTAGAATGAGAAACAAAGCCCAAGAAACATCAAGCTAAAACCAGCCACCGAAAGCAGCTGCCAAAGGCACACAAAAATTGGCTGGATTTGGGGTGTAGGGGTGGGTCCACAATAGGGATGAAATAAAAAAGAGAGAGCAAGCGAAGTGCTCTAATCCAGAAGCCCAACAGCCCAAAGCTAGAATTTGGGAGAGCTTCAGACAGTGTCAGATCAAATTTTAGGAGCCAGGCAGGAAGAGTCAGAGCTTTCAGGGCTCAGAAGTTTATAAAGTAATTATAATGAAAATATGCCTCAGAATAAGAAGACTCTTTTAAGACAGACACTTATTCTCAATCTTATGATTTCTGACCTTGAAGATTTCTCATCCTTTCCAACCCAGGGAGGCATGAAGGCTCTGACAGACTTTTTGAAATGTCAGAGCTCAAAATACAGGTCAAGCGTATTGCCTGGCAGAGAACACACAGTCATTGAAGGTGTATTTAATGCTGATTTATCCTAGATGAATGGTGCTCCACAGAGGGGCACCATCCACGGAGACTACATCAGGAATGGGATCTCCTGGAGTTGTACAATGTGGAGGCATGGTGCCGTCCAGGGACCAAGTACTGTTCTGGGCCCCCTGGGAAACAACCACTGAATCAGACAGAAAAAGGCCCTTCCCTCACAAGATTTATATTCTAGTGGGACTCTACACCGGTACGGTAGGGATCCCCAGAGGGAGAGAACCAGGCATGGCTTTCTTGACATAAGAGAAGCCATTTTTGGCCTAAGCCATTTTGTGATCTAAGCCTGGCCACAATGCTTGTCCTTGAACAGGTCTCAGTAATTAATGATCTTAAGGGAACAAAAGAAGGCAGAAACACATGACTGTTATCAGGCAAGAGGAGTAACAACAGCAAAAATAACTTATCAGCTGTAAAGACTCCCAGTTCTGTTGCATTGGTAAAGATTAGCCTGAAGCGCTCAACCACCAGATCTACTGGAACCTAAGGGATGATGGCTTTTCTGACCCTGGTGATATCAACTAAAGCTTGGACACTGTCCACCGCCCAAGCCCCTTCATGAATATGCATGTACCCTTAGCTTACAACTTCCCCAGTTTTGCTGTTTGGGGCGACACTGCTTTGGGAAAGATTCATAATGTTCTCTTTACTTGCTGCAAATAATCAATCCTTCCTTCTCCCAGTCTTTGGCTTGGTTGTGTCTTCTGGCTCGACACCCACCAAGAGGCGAATCTGTTTTCAGGCAACATGACAACACCAAGTAAGCAAACAAAGAGATAATAAAATCCAGACAGTGATAGTCCAGTGAGGAAAGCAAAGCAGAAGATGGCATAGAGTGAGCCAACGGAGGAGAAGGTTGACTTTCCTACAGAGTCCTCAGGGAAGAGCCTTTCTTGAAGAAAGTGAGCAAGCGATATGGATCTCAGAAGGAAAAGCCTTTCCAGGCACGGGGCATATCAAGTGTCAAGTTCCTGAGGAAGAAACATTGTCGGTGGGTCTGAGGACACTGCAGGAAGGTCAATGTGGCTGGAGGGGATTGAGGAAAAGGAAGAATGTTTAGGAGGCGTGATCTGAGAGCTCCAAGGAACAGCTAGACCTCAAAGGTCCTTGGAGGTCATGGTGGGAGTTTGCATTTTAGTTTAAGCATGGAGGCGGGGGCTGGGGGTGTGTGTTCCCATTTATCCTCTTCAAAGGTCCCTCCAGCTGCAGTGTGGGAATCACTGACCACAGCCGCCTGAGACGAGAGTAGTGGCACAAGTGCTGGCTGTCAAATTTTCAAGAATTTCGTGAATCACTTGTTCAAAAATCAAATTTTATATATATATGTAAATATATAACTCACAGCTAGATTATATTAAAGTAATGCTCATAAATAATAAAAACTCATCTCTCCCTAATTATTTTACTAGATTTCACCATTATCTACACTCTCGAGGGTCCTTGTGCCTTTTTCTCAGTATGATGAAAATGCTACATATCAGGGCACTGTGGGGTCGTGTCGAAGCTTGACACTGACCATGGTGGGAGTGCTGGGACTACTCACACCACGGAAATTGGCAAAGGCTACACCGCAGGGCTTCCACCTTCACCCCAGAGAGGCTGCTGTTAGACATTCACCATTAGACCCACTGAAGCAGGAAGACCAGCGGTCTGTGTATGAGATGATGGCAATCTGAGAGCAGTGGAGGAGGAAGTAGAGGCGGTGGCGTGGTCCCATGCGGCTCTAAAGGTGGCATCAACAGAGGTTGCTGATGTACCGGATGTGAAACATGAAGTAAAGAGAGGTATAAGCAATAACCTCTAAGGTTTTGAACTTGAGTTTGGATATACAGCCAGCCCTCACTATCAGCATGTTCCGTATCTGCAGATTCAACCAACCATGGATCAAATTCCCGTGGATGCAGAAGCTGTGGAAACCAAGGGCCACTGTATATCCATTTCACATAAGGAACTTGACTGCCAGGGGAGCCTGGTATCCCCCCTTCCAGCAATAATCACATACTAGATGTTTATGGAAACTCTGAATGTGGAAACTGCATAAAGTCAGGACTTGTCTTTATTTTCCCAGCACTTAGCACAGTGCCTGGTATACAATAGGCAGTCAGTATCCAAGGCAGTCATACCCGTGACAGAATGTTATCCTATATATTTGGGCATCTGCATATATTTGGGGGTTTACGAGAAAAGCCATGGTTATTACATCTCGGATAGAGCAATTACCTCAATTGATTTGAAAGCTATAGCTGGAAAAAATTGTCACTTTGAAATACAGGGCTTTATAATTAGTCCTACATACCTGGTGGGTTATGCTCATTGGCACTAAAGATTGCCTTTAGGGGGAATTATACACTATAGCAAGGATACTTTATTTTTAAAGAAAACTAGGCCAAGATTTGTTTCGAATTAGCATTCCCATTATAATACCTCGTTTGGAGCAAATGGGAACAACAGATTTATTTATTAATGTAAAATTCAAGTTTAACTTTAAATGTCCTCTGCCTTCTCTGACCATCCTTCCAAAGTAGATGTCTCCTCCATCTGCAATTTCACTCCATTTTATTACTTGAATTTCTTTAAAGCAGCTACCACATTTTAAATCAGCTTCACTGTTTATTGGCTTACTTGTTAATTGCCTGCTTCCTCCATACTGTGTGAGGATAGAGACCTTGTCTGTAGCAGGCACTGCTGTAGGTACAGCACCTATTACAGTGATGGGCACATAGCCGGTTCTCAACAAATATTTACTGAATGAAAGCATTATGTAACAGGTGAGCATAGAAAGGGACAGGAGGCCTGAAAGGTATAGAAGGCATTAAACAATTTATTGGGTTAACACGACCTCACATTTTATCAAATAAACAGCTACCCTATTGAGGTCTACTCGACAGAGGTTTGTGGATGAAACACATCAACATCGCCTACTTGATCTACTGAAGAAAATCTTCTTGTTTGAAAGGTAGGGGATAGCATGCCTCTGTAGAATTTTGGAAAGTCTTGTAATTTGTTGCAAACAGCAGAATCCACTCCAGTTACTTTTGAAAAATGAATTTACTAGTAGTCTTTAGGTAGCTCATAAAATCTCCAGTAGAGCTAGAAAATTGAGCTTGGAGGCTACCCAACTGGAAACAACACACAGAACACACCAGAGGACGGCCCCCTAAAATGCCATGTGCCCCAGGGCCACACACACACACACAGGCAGCTTGCAAGGATAACACCGTGCACTGGATGCCACAGGCTCAAGCTGTTTCTGTCCCTGCAAAGCGGAACGCAGTTGTAACCACTGCCTCCAAAGCATGGATTCTAGATGGTGACGGCTTCCTCACATCACTTTCTTCTCAAATGAAGTCTTGGTCTCATTTGGGTTAACCTACTGTTAGAATCTAAGGCATATGTAGGCATCAGGTAAAGGAGGCAGAAACTCCTTCCTGGGAGAGACTGGACTCATACTGTGGAAAATTACCCAAAATAGGAATGATGGGAAAATAAGCTGGGTCGACAAAAATAGGACACTGGCCACTACAGTCCACTCTTTCTTTCATATTCCATAATCACACCTCCAGATAGCTTAGCTGCCACCAATAACACCACAATGACCATTTCAACATAACCCAACTCCCCACTGTACAAACAAAAGCGTACTCATCCAGGATCTCCACAAACCACCTTTCTCCTCTAATTCTCTCATGAGCGTATCTGTGTTCTGAATCCAACGAACTAAACCATGAATTGAACTAATACACTCTATATGAAAATATAGGAGAGAGAAAAAAATGGAAAATTCTAAATGCATACATATTTAAAAGACACAGTAAGAAGAGAAATATGGGTAAACACCATAATCCTTGTTTCTACGTGGGTTCACAAGGACATGGCTGATATTTATGACTCCCACCCTCCACTGGTCGCTCCATCTTCTCTTTGTCAGCACCTCAGGTAGTTGGGGTTCTTCCCTTCCCTTGCAAATTTGTCTTTACCTAAGTCCCTTAGGTTGACTTACACTAGCCTTCTTAAACCACTGAGCCCTGGACAGTCCTGCCTATGTGAGACTGCTGTAGCCTTCCAATAGCTTTCACAACAAGTGATATTGTCCTAAAGGGCACCACAGGAGAGGCAACACAACAGTCCCTGCTCCCGCTGGCTATCAAGTACATATTTTTCCTTAGTAATCAAACGCAACCACCCCAGCCAATCCCCTTTTCTTTTGTGCCTGCTTATCCAATGATATCTGCCTGCTTCCCCAAAACACCTGGGCGGCTGGCTCAGCTCCAGTTCAGTGGAACTGTTGTTGGATGCCCTAGTGGAGGCATCCCTTCCTTGGTTACTTGGCCTCCAAACCAGCAGAGGCCAGTATCATGGGGCTAGGAAGCAGATACTATGTTGGTAACTAATTAAGAGTAATAGTCAAATGTGCCATTTCCACTTGCACTTTTGGTCCCGACACGTGCTTTGGCCAAGGAAGAAACTGATTGAATGTTACATAATGGAAGAGGTTTTTCTCAAATTTGTCTTTGCAAAGTCTTACCAACAGCTTTTTGTAAATAAAGCCACTGTAAATGCTCAAGTATCATTAATTTTCACAGTTAACTACTCTCCCACATGAACTTGTTTTGCCTTCGGGATTTTTTCAATAAACAGCTGTCTAGAATTCCAAGGCATCGTATTTCAGTTTGTAATGATGGAACCAACAGAGGATGAATCCACAGAAATAATTAAAGAGTCCTATACTGCTTGTAGAAATCAGATATCTAACTGGAGAAGGGGAAATGGGACATTAGATCTTTTATTCCTGTCATATTAGAATAATGCCCTGTAGTAGGCAGCTTAGCCTCGATTGATAACAAACAGCCCCCATATCTCAACTGTTTTTTTCTGATCACATTATATGTTAGCTTCAGTTTAGCTGTGACTCTGCTCGCACCTTCAATCCAGCACCAAGTTGGAACAGCAGATGCTGAACATCTTGGGACATGAAGCTCACGTGGCAGAGGAAAAAAAGAAATGAGAAATGGCAGAAACACAGGAAGGCTCTTAATATTTTGTTCAAAAATGCCATGCATCTCTTTCACTCACAATGGCCAAAGCAAATCAGACGGCCTGACGTGGGGAAGGGAGGATCTTGACATCAGTGGGCGGGGAAGTATACATAATACCTCACACGTAACTGGGGAAAATACCACATGCCCTAATGCTTGCATTTATTTCACTCAAGGCAGAGCAGTGCGATTTACACTGAAACTACCTTTAAAAGGTGTTTTAAGCTTTTCAACTGATTCGATTAAAATAAATTTAAAAGAAATATATTTTCTTGGGGCCATTCCATTTCTTGATATTCTTCTTCCCTAAGAGGCTGTAGTCAGTAAGGTTTTTTCATTTTTTTTAACTGGTATCGTAATTTCAGTATGGAAGTGCTCTCCAGAGCATCAAGAAGATGTTGAGTATCAGTCTCTATTGATACATCATAAAGAACCCTAGGGGCTTCCCTGGTGGTGCAGTGGTTCAGAGTCCACCTGCCGATGCAGAGGCCACGGGTTCGTGCCCCGGTCCAGGAAGATCCCACATGCCACGGAGCGGCTGGGCCCGTGAGCCATGGCCGCTGAGCTTGCGCGTCTGGAGCCTGTGCTCCGCAATGGGAGAGGCCACAACAGTGAGAGGCCCGCGTACCGCAAAAAAAAAAAAAAAAAAAAAAAAAGAACCCTAGGATTTAGCCTAGAGAGTTATTGCATTCATGTTCTGAAAGGTTAAGTAAATTTCCTGAGTGCATGGTCATATTAAGTGGTGTATGTTGGGTTGAAACCAGAGACTCAGATATTTAATACACTCACTGTTCTTCCTATTTTATAGTGATAAACACATCCTGGGTATTTTCCTGTTACTCTGTGAGTTAAAAAATGTCTATGATTCTCTGTGCCTTTAATGATTTTAACTTTCCTTTGAGGCTCTACTTAAAGAGAAGCCTATGTCTTTAATTATGTCACCATGGTGGATTCTGCTTCAGGCTTGTCATCATATGTTTGACTACAAGCTTGGCAGAGAAAGACTTAATATGATGCTTGAACCAGCTGCTACTACAGATACCAGCAATATGTTGTATCATTTCCATCAGAAATTTGGTATTATATTTCACTGATTCACTGCTCTGAGTTGATCTAAGAGTACTCGTAAGATTCTATAACAGGTTTATATTGATTGAATGTGTGTAAGAGATAATCAGCAAGGAAAATGCTCAAAGAAATCAAATTGTTCTCCAGCTATCAACATGAATTATCTTCCTATAAAAGATATATGTTATAAGGAAATTTTTTACCTTTAGCTTTTAGCAGGCGGTTGATAATCTACCTTAACCATATTACATAAAGCACTTTGGGGAACTGTTTGTACGAAGGCATGGGCTAGAAGCTGCATCTAGAATCTATATTTTAAAATACTCTAAAGGAATATCTCTTATAGACTTTACTAGTCAACATAATCCACCATAGGAATTTTTTTCTCCATGAGGAATAACCAGGAATCTTCATTTAACATATATATTGAATTTCTAGAATTATTTTAGCAGAAAAACATCTACAGTAGATACTTTGTCAATAGGACTCAAAGTAGCCTATGTAGCCCCCAGGTTTGTTTTGTTTTGTTTTAAAAGGAATTTAAGGTGATGGGGAACTTGAAAAAATTATTCTAAATGCCATCTGGGAAAATACACACATGGGAATGACCTGGAAAAGGTAGAGGGGTAAGAAAAGGGATAAGGAAGTAAAGAAGAAAGAAGATTTGCCTGCCAATTATTAAAATATACCACAGAGTTACAGAAACTAAAAGCCAGTACTGAGCCAAAAATACACAGACAGATCAACGGATCAGAATGGAGTACCAAAAGACTGATATGGGTATATGAGAATTTAGTATACGATCAAGGTGCCATCTCAAATCAGTGGAGAAAACATGGTTCACTAAAGAAATGGTATTGTGATAATCGATAAGTGTTTCAGAGGAAAATGTTTGGATTTCTCTATCACTCCCAGACGAAATAAATTTCATATGGATCAATGATTTAAATATTTAAAAACAGAATTAAATATAAAAAGTACCAATCATGAGTTGGTATTTTTATAAGGTAATCTCCTTTGACTTTCCTGTATTTGCCATTAAGAACCATGTTTCATCAAGATAAGGACTATGTTTACTTCAGTCCCCACTGCATCCCTAACACCTAGCATAGTATCAGGCACACTCAGAAAATCGTTGTCAGATAAAGAATGTATTATTTACCACATTTGATTAGACACTACTGATCCTTACAGTGGGACTGCATTCCCATTTGTCCTGTTTAAGACACCTATGGCTAGGAAGGAATCTAGGGGTGAACCCTCAACACTATGGACAAAAGATCCATGAAAAAGACAATGTAGTTCTTAGGTAGATTGTTGGGGCAAATAAGACTTGGGTAGGCTTTCTATCACTTAGTCAGTTACTCTGCAATCTTCACTAAATCAGTTCTGCTGAATTACTAATGTGCTGACATACTGTGATTTTTCCCTTTTCTATTCTCATCTGATGAACTGAGGACTTAAAGCAAACCGGAAAATCATTCTAGATGCTGATCTACTTATACCTGAGCATCTATCTGTTTTTAACCACAAACATTGGTGTTTGAAAGGTACTGTGGTCCAAAGTTCCCACCATTCCCCCTGCTGTAGGTCTCTATCTATGTCCTAGAAGATCTATGATGAGATTGTTCAATATAGCATGCTCTTGTTGATGATCAATTGTCATGGAGTTCGTTAAATATGGTAGAGCAGAACATATCACTGTTATCATTATTGACTAAACTTTCTGAAGATGCATCATAATGACAAACAGAGAAAGCCGAAGTTCCTCTCACACCATGACAGTTGAAACAGAGTCAGCTGTTCTTTCAACACATTAGTTGTAGTGGGCAAACCATGAGATTTGGACCCAGATATATGCACTTCTAAACCCTGATTTAAACACGTCTGAGAATCACCAGGGATTTTTTTCTTTACTTGGAAGATTCTGTTTAAGGCTAGTTCTCTGCTGACCTAGGACACCAGGAACCCCAGACATTGTTAGACCACTTCCTGGTTTGGTCCCCACCCACTGGCACAGAGCCCTGCCTCTTCCCTTTAGCCAGGCTCAGGGGAAGGGAAGCAGTGTTAAGAGGGGTGGACATAAAATAATTCTCTCAAGCCCATTCGAGTACAAACCAAATAATCTAAAGTTGGATTCACGTAGGAAAACAAGTTAATACAATCAACCAGAGTGAAGTGGTAAACTAGAGAGTTGGTAGAAAAGAGAGGAAAGAATATAAGCAAAATGGTTTCATGGTTCAAAGGTCTAGATCCTTCCATTAGACTTGAAATCAAGTGGGAGAACAAGTAAAATTTGAAAAAAAATTTTTTTGGTAGTGATGTGGCCATGGAGATTTGGAAAAAACAATTCAGCTAGCTTCTGTGATGTCAGAAAGAGCTAAATCTCTAGAAGGGTCATTTATGAACTAGAAAAGAGAGATAAAAAGGAAGAGAATTTTTAAAGCCCAGTATAGGAAAAAGAAAGAGTAAGAGAGAAGAAGGAACTTAGATGACATTTTGAAAAAAGATAAGATTCTAAGAAGAAATAAATCCTTTCTTTTGTGAAAAATCATAGTGGGGAAATTGCCAGAGGGATGGGGTGTTTTACTTACTTCACAAGGTACTTTTTGCACAGTGCCCCAGGCACAGAACCCCTTATAAAGGACCCTCCCCGTTCTTCACACCTGATGCCTTCCTCCAGTATGAGCCCCTGAACTCAGACAACTCATCCTGAATTGCGTCAAGGCCACATCATGCCATTTTTCAAGGCCTGTGAGTCCATGGAGATTATGGTTGAGGGCTGAGCACGTTATGTATAGACTGAAAGGTCCAGCCATGCACTTCTTCACTTCATTTATTCTATCAGCCAGTTAGTCAATGGCTCAATATGCCCTGAGCACTCCCAGTGCCCTGCCTTCAAGAGGTGAGGGGGCTTCCATCCTCAAGAAGCCTGCCCTCCAGGTACCCAGCTGCCTTCCTGTTTGGAGGGAGGAAGATACCTGGGGGGGGGGTGGTTTCCCCAGCTCTTCTTTAACACTCCCTCTCTCAAGAATCCCTTTCCATCCAACGTTCCTCCTCTCCCATCCAAACTTGCTCTGAGAAGAGAATTTACTGTGTGCTGGAGAGGAAGGATTTGGGGAGCGGTAGAGCTTTTCTGCACCCTCAAATCATTTCAAGCAGCCTCCTTCTCTTACCACTAAGTCAATCTCAGATTTTTCACCTGGTGCTTTGAGGGTTCCA
Organism: Mesoplodon densirostris; assembly: GCF_025265405.1. Taxonomy (NCBI): domain Eukaryota; kingdom Metazoa; phylum Chordata; class Mammalia; order Artiodactyla; family Ziphiidae; genus Mesoplodon; species Mesoplodon densirostris. The sequence goes on from NC_082669.1 coordinate 18,267,707, forward strand.
CCCTTCAGCCAGTGGCACCATCTGACACGAATGCTGACATATGCTATATCAATCAAAACCGTGTCTTTAGTGGAAAGGAGCCCCCTGGCCCACCTTGCTGGATCCCAAGTTCAACAGTATTACACCTAAAAGCATAGGCTCCTCATTCATTCACTACCACATTAATTCAATCAGCTGACTCTCAGAGAGTAGGACCCTGAAGGGTGGAAGAGGGGGGGCAGAGTGTTTTATAAGAGGGAGATGACAGAGAGGACAGGGTGGGAGGTAAGGCACTTTGGAGATGAGACTTAACAGCCAGAGCACTTGGGTACTAGGAATAGATGCTTGGAGAGTCACTGACAGAGAGGGAAAAGATAAAGTAAACCTTAGAACCAAAATGAACTTTGCCTACCTCTGAACCTCTATGAGGCCCTGCTCAGTAGGTAGTCTATAAAAATTCAAAGTCAAGCCAGATCCTATACACCCTATGTAGAGAGGAATTGCTGCCTGCCCTGTCCTCTAAATTGGTATAAGGCCAAACTAAATTTGGAGAAAGTTAGAAAACGACAACTTACTGAATCCCATGTCTATGGTGTCATCTTGCTCTAAGGTCTCCCAGAGTTTAGGAGGTCATTATATGTTAATAATTTTATCAAGGCCTTTTAGTAAACTGGAAGAAAAGTTTCAGGAAGAGTATACACACGTATACATTTGAAATTAGACTTAGTTCTATCACTTTCTGAATTTCAAGTCATATATGGAATGGATCTCAAATTCCTTTACCTGAAGGAAAAAAAAAAAGAGTAGCTGCCATGCCACTGCTTACTCCTCATAGAGGCCCAGATGGGCACAGATGTCAAGCTCCTCAGAAGTGTGTGTACCAGAAAGAAATGTGGGGATGGGGAGGAGAAACCCATTCTCCAAGACCATCAATAGGCAATAAAAACCTAACATAAGGGGCTTCCCTGGTGGCACAGTGGTTGAGAGTCCGCCTGCCGATGCGGGGAACACGGGTTCGTGCCCCGGTCCGGGAAGATCCCACATGCTGTGGAGCGGCTGGGCCTGTGAGCCATGGCCGCTGAGTCTGCACGTCCAGAGCCTGTGCTCCACAACGGGAGAGGCCACAGCATTGAGAGGCCCGTGTACGGCCAAAAAAAAAAAAAAAAAAAAAAAAACCTAACCTAAGCCACATATGAAAATGTAAATTTTCTACTAACCACATTTAAAAAGTGAAGATAAAGAAGATGTGGTACACATATACAATGGAATATTACTCAGCCATTAAAAAGAATGAAATAATGACATTTGCAGCAACATGGATGGACCTAGAGATTATTATCATACTTAGTGAAGTAAGTCAGAAAAAGACAAATATCGTATGATATCCCTTATATGTGGAATCTAAAAAAATGATACAAATGAACTTATTTACAAAACAGAAACAAACTCACAGACATAGAGAACAAACTTATGGTTTCCAGGGGGAAGGGAGGAGGGGAGGAATAGTTAGGGATTTGGGGATTGACATGTACACACTGCTATATTTTTTAATGGGTAACCAACAAGGACCTACTGTAAAGCACAGGGAACTCTGCTGAATAGTATGTAACAACCTAAATGGGAAAAGAATTTGAAAAAGAATGGATACATGCATATGTATAACTGAATCACTTTGCTGTACACCTGAAACTAACACAACATTGTTAGTCAATGATATTTCAATATAAATAAAAAGTTTAAAAAGTGAAGAAACAGGATGAAATTAAGTTTCTATTTAACCAACATATCAAAAAACATTGTCATTTCAATAGGTAATTTAAATATAATCTAAATATAAAATTGAGTCATTTTACTTTTTTTTCATGCTCAGTCTTCAAAGTCCAGCACGGATTTTATACCTACAGCACACTTCAACTCGGACTATTCACATGTCACGTACTCAATAGCCACATATAGGCAGTGGCTACCATGTTGGACCTTTCAGTTCTCTAGACTACAGGCTATCCATGACGGAATAAAGGTGGGCCCGAGGCCCAGGCTCGTGTTCCAAAGTCCGTGACTAGCAAGGTGGCTTTGTCACGCATGCCAGTGGTTCTCACCCTTTTTTTGAGGTGGCACTCTGATGTGTCACCAGCAGTTCTGAGATTATGCTGTGACATTTTACTATATTCCACAAATGAAATCACAATATGCATTGATTCCAACCCCCCAACGTTCCTTTCTGTCATAAAGTTATAAGATTCTTTGTGTACTTGTAGATTCAGGGTTCGAGAGAGCAAAGACACTCAAATGGTGATACTTCAGATATTTTATGGACAACGTATTTTGGAGCATTTACAGCTTTCCGTGTTCCTTAATTCTTGCTACTCAAAGTGTGGTCCTCAGACCAACAGCACTGGCGTCACCTGGGAGCCCCAGGTGGCCCCACCCCAGACCCACTGAGTCAAAATATTCACTTAACCAAGATCCCCAGGAAATTCCCAGGCAGAGTCAAATTGAGAAGCAGTGCCTTCATCAGACCTCCTGGGTACTCAGCTGAGTTGCCTGTGCTTCGAGCAGGCCTTTCCCTGTTGCCCATCTGAGTAATGAGCCTGTTTCAGCTATTTCTTCTAGAAATGTACACAGTTCCCATAGTGTGAAACAGTGAGAATCCACCAACTTGGAAAGCAGTCCCAGGCCAGGGACTGGTTGGTTCTCTCAACTCATCCCAAGTACAAGAGAGCACCTCCCACCAGGTCTCAGGGTTTGGGGGAATAGACCACCATTTACCACACCCCTACTCTGGCTACTATGGAATAGACCCTGAAAATCTTGGAGACATTCTAGTGTCCTTCCCACCCCAAGATGGTTATTGCCACCTGCTGCCTTTCAGGCTCCACTCTTGACTCGCTGACCTTCTGCCAGGTCCTGCAGCATCCTTGGTTGCAACCAGATTCCTAACTGAACCCAGGACCCCCGAGACCACTCCAGTTCACCCTGACACAAGGCTAGACACCGGGCTGCTGGGAAGGCCGATAATAATGTGGCAATTTCTTACTCAAAATCCAATAGTTATTATCCAGAGTCCTCTGACAGCTGAAGGGAGATAAAAATCACATAGACAGGAACACAAACTCACTCTTTTCAGGCAGGACCTGTGTGATAAGAACCGCTGCCAACGTGATGCAAATCAATTAAAGAAGGCAGCCAGCCCTCACATCATCACCTATGATGCTTAAAAGAGAGGAGGTAGAGAGCATAAAATCTTTCTTTAGAATGATGGCAAGAGAAAATCAGCATAAGATGAACCTCACAATAATACATGCTGTAGGCAACAACTTCCTGCTGATAACGAAAATTAGAGGGCAAAGGTATGCTAAGAAACAGAATATTTTCACAGCTTTAATGTGTCTTTGCCCAAGATACTTATTAATTACAAAGGGGAAAAACAGGAGCTTGACAGTGGAGACGCCCGACAGACACAATCTGAACTGAGGGATCACAGTTAGGACATGTGGATATCGTTTCCTCCCTGTCATGATGCACAGAGGAAGTCACATCTCTTCGGTTGTATTTTTGCCAAACATGCGTAACTTCAACATAATCCTGTGTGACATTGTGTTATATTAAGATATAGATTTGGTCTTCATCCTGGTTCCTGGCACAGAGATCCTAAAACCCTTGGAATTGTTGAGTAATAGCATCTTTTGTTATTTATAATGAGCTTCTTTCAACCACACCTGAGTTTATGCTAATGAGGTGACTCTTCGTGGGTGCCTAGATGGCTTCAGGATAGGGCTGGTTGCCAGAGGAACCAACCATGTGATGAGAGAGAGCTGGAGCTTTCAGATCCCTGCTCTGACTTCCAGGTATGAGAGGGAGGAGAGAGGGGCTGGTGAAGAGTTGGACCACCAGTGGCCAGTAATTGAATAAACCATGCCTACATAATGGAACCTCCATAAGACCCCTCAACAGAGAGGTTTGTGGAAGTTCTAGGTTGGTGAATGCATCAACGTGCTGGGAGGCTGACATGCCCCGAGATGACACGGATGCTCCACACCTCCCACTCCGGTATCTTGCCCCATGCATCTCTTCCATTTGAGTTGTATCCTTTGTAATAAACCAGGAATAGTAAGTAGAGTGCCTGGGCCCTGTGAGCCATTCTAGCAAATTACTGAACCCAGGGAGGCGTCATGGGAACCTCCAATCTGTACCCAAGTCAGACACAACTATGGGTACCCTGGCCACCCGATACCTGCCGCTGGTGTCCGACGTGAGGGTCATTCTTGTGGGACTGAGCCCTTAACCTGTGGAGTCTGATACTAACTCTAGGCAGCTAGTGTCAGAATTGAATTGATGACCCGTTGGTGCCCAGTGCGTTGGACAACTGTGTGGTGTCGGGGGAAATCCCTGCATATTTAGTGGCAGAAGTATTCCGTGCTTAGAAACAGGTCTTAGGGTCATGACAAGCCTAAACTGAGGGCCTTTCTACAAAAAACTGGCCGGTATTTTTTGAAAGTGTCAAGGTCATAAGACACAAAGAAAGGTCGAGGGATTCTTCCAGAATGGAAGACATGAAGGAGGATATTAGGAGACATGAAAACTAAATGCACTTGGGATCCTAGTTGGACCCTGGACCAATCAAAAGGACATTAGTAGAAAAACTGGTGAAATTCAAATAAGACATGTGGATTGGTTAAGGGTATTATGACCATGTTAATTTCCCCATTTTGATATCTGCATCACGGTTATGTACAATGAATATTAGCAGAAGCCGGGTGAAGGGTGTACAGGAATGCTGAATTATTTTCTTTTATAGCATTTTTATAAATCTTAAATTATTTCAAAATGAAAAGCTAAAAAAAGTGTTTCTTAAAACACCTCCAAATCATGTTGCTGTGACATTATGAAAACTGTATAGGTTTTAGAGCAGACAAACCTGGCTTTGAATTCAGGCTCAGCCACTTGCTGGCTCTGTGACCAGCGAGCCACTTGACCCTTTTGAGCCTCAGTTCCCTCATCCATCCAATAACCCCCACTTTGTAGCCTTGTTTCGAGAATTGGAGATAACATATATTAACCACGGAGCACAGTGGCCATCACAGAATCTGGTGCTCAAAAAATGTTAAATTGTTCATTCTTAATAAATCTCTCTTAATGGCTCCCTAATGCTTACCTAATAAAGTTCCTATTTCTAAACATGACTTTGCAACCCCTTTGCCGCGGTTCCAAACTGCCCCAGGCTCACCTTCCCAAGGCACCCCTGTCCCAGCCATCCTAGCTGACCACTCACACCTTGACACACCCTGTGCCTCCTCCTGTATATGCTCATACCATTTCCCCTGGATGCATACTTGTCCCCAGGAAGGTCATAGGTACAAAGTTGGCAATTGATCAGCCAGTGTCCTGGGTTTGAGTCCAGCTTCATCAAGGACTTAGTGACCCTCAACAAATCCTCACCTACCCGCGTGTCCATGTCAAAATTGAAAACTCCATGAAGTGGGATAACAAATAATAACGCCTCACGGGATCCATGGAGCCCGTGAACGTGCCCTGGAAAATGCAGCCTGAACCCAGAGGCACTCAGCCTTAGCTGCCAAGAATAAGCTGAGCAGTTGTTTTTCTTTTAATACCAATACCTTGATGTCATCCTGAGAGCCTTTTTTCTTTTTCTTTTTTTTTTTTTAAAGTTGCCCAAGGGATTCTCAAGTGAAGTGAAGCCAGGGTGAACTACTGATCTTAACCTACTGCTTCTCAAAGAGTGGGCCCCAGACCAGCACCATCAGCGTCACTTGGGAAAGTGTTAGATATGCAAATTTTCAGTAAGACCCTCGCAGTCCATGTTTTAACATGCCCGCAGATGACTTCAACCCACTGCTAAAGCTGGAGGGCGTGTGTCTTAATCTTTCATCTTCTCCATCTGAGAGAATCTTACACTTCGTGGCCCAACCCAAATATCACCCCCTCTGCAAGGCCTTCTTACACTGTAGTCAGAATCTTTGGCCCAGCCTCTCGGAGTCTCACTGTGGTATCATCTCTCTTACAATGTTTATCACAGTGTGATGTCTTATCTGAAGGCTCTGTTACAATCTTTCCTAAGATGTTGGGAGTTATTTAGGGGCAGGGTCCATATTTCTGTCCTATTCCTCCAAGTGCAGGTCATAATATGCTGTGTGCAGAAGCTACTTATAAAAAAATGTTGAATTGCAGAGACTTCTTTAAATCTCATTGAGGAAAGAGTGTGTGAGGAACTAGGTGACAGAGAGAAAAAGAAAAAGAAAGCTAAGTAGGTAAAAGAAAAAAAATTAATGTCTAAGATATTCTTCTTCATATAGTAGCTAGTATGTAGCACTTACTCTAGCCCAAGGCCTGATCTGACTACTTTACTTACATGGATTAGCTCATTTAAGCCTTACAACAACTCTATATGGTAACTATTGTTGTTATTATTTTACTGACGTGGCCACTGAAGCACAGAGAAGTTAAGTAACTTGCCCAAGGTCACACCGTTTGTAATTGGCTGTCAAATTTGAGCTCAGGTTTTCTGGCTCACCCTCTAGACTCTTAGCTACTCCATGCTGCTACCATTTGCATGGCAGTATGATGTGATTGATTCATATTATCATCAATAGGCCTGTCTTCTGTTTCACCTATATAAACTATAGATAACAGTCAACCATCAACCTTTCCTTATCCAATTCTCCCTGAAATGATAATGGCAGACATTTAGACAACATTTTCTGTGTACTGGCTCTGTTCTAAGTGCACAGCAATAATTTAATTCTTCAGCAAGCCAATGAAACAGACGCTGTTATGATCCTTCATTTTCCAAATAAGGAAAGTAAAGCACAGAGATGTTAAGCAACCTGCCCAGCTCACACAAATAAGTCAATGGTGGATCAGGATCTAAACCCAGGGTCTTCAGGGTCTATCTCTTTATTACTTTGTTATGGAGGCTTCCTCTGTAGGGGGAGAAGTTTGGGAGACATGGTCTTAGAACTAAATTTTGTTACTGTCTTTATTATATTATTACTTTCCTCATAGGGTTGGTATGAGAAACATATCAAGTAAATAGAAAGCACCCAGAACAGAGCCTAACAGGTAGTAAGGACTGTGTTCACTGATACTGTTTTGCAATTTTAGATAGCCCACCTGGCTTATCAGATCACAATTCTGGCCCCATAAGCCCTGTTTGAAAATCAGGATATTATGACCTTTTCCCTGTGGGATCCCAAGTAACCAAGGCCATGGCTGACTCTGCCTGGGGAAGGAAGGCAAGCCCACTTTCGGTTTTCTTCCCAAATTTCCTGAGAGGAATGATATGAAGTCACATGTTCTGTTAAGGACCTTGAGCTTGGACTTATGTAATGCCAAAGTGTGGTTATGTGAAGCACAGTGTGTGCCTCTAGCACGATATATACAGCGATTAGAACAACCGATATAAATCTGGGTATCTCAGTCGACGTGTGGTCACCACCTTCCAAGTGAAATAGCCCATTGCAATCCATGGCTGTGACACTCTGCCCCAGGGCTGATTAACTAAGGCCAAGAAGTCAAGGCCATCCACAATGTCAGAGTGGGCAGTTCTCTACAGTGCACTCGTCTGCCCTCAGACTCCAAGCTCCATAGAGGATGGCCTGCCCCATTTTATTCTTATGGAGTAGGACCAAACCTCAGCACCCTGTCTTTTCTTAAATTCACCAACTTTGTGATGGATCTGCTGACCTTATAACCTAAACTTCCCTGCCCCTTAATCACCATGCCTCTCAACCAACAATGGTTAATTTTCACTAGCCAAAAAGAAAGAGTATCCAACTTCTATCATTCCATTGGTTCTGTAAGCAGCTTTGGGCAGGAGAAAGCTCTTTGCAGCAAACAGCTCCCTGCAGGAGGCACTACCTTGTCATGTCACTAACCTTAAACCAGGCACCCCCCATGCTTTACTCATCTCCAGCCCAAGCTCACATTTCTAATCTTTTGATCATGCAATCCTTTGTCTAACTTGTTGGTTCTTTCCATAGATCAAAGAAATAGAAATGAAAATTAAGCAATTAACAGATGACCAGATCTCTTCCCTAGCTTCCCCTTCAGTAAGCTCGTGAACCAACTCTGTCAACAAGGTAGCATCTAAAGAAACATCACGAGGAGTCCACAAGCCTGCACACAGTGGGGGACGGTGATGACTCTGACCCCCTGTATCTCAGTGACCGACTGAGATGATTTCCCTGTTTCCCTTTAGAAGCTTTCATGGCCGAGCAGAATCTTTGGAGGTGGTTTTTGGAGAATGCTGAATCCACCATCTCCCTAGACTGCCAGCATTCTGATTACAGGCATCTTTCCTTTCTGTCACCATCTGTGAGTTTGATTTTGTAAGCGGCGAGCAGCGGGACCCAATTCAGTAACAGTTCCAGTTAAAACTTCCAGCAACTCAGGTTCGTTCTTAATCTGCTCTAAGCTGAGAGAAGCTTCTCAGCTATTTGTCCCATGCCCCCACTTCCCCAGGCCCATTTATCCCACTTCCAAACCTGCACACCTACCTGTAAAATATTTCACCCTTGTGAAAGTGACCTTGTAAATGGGAGGATGAGCCTTCCTTTCTCCAGTCCATTGAAAAGACTCCTGTGGAACAAGACACAGGTTATGGACACTATAGAAAACCTTCTACACCAGCTCTTCAAATCAGAATTTACAATAATGAGTCTTAACCCTGGCAGCAAATTAGAACTATCTGGGGAGATTTTTAAAAATACAGATGTTCTGAAGTTCCAGTTCAAGATGGCAACATGAGAGGCTCCCAAACTCACATCCTGCCATGGACACACTAAGTCTACAGCTACATACTGAACAATTCCTTCTGAAAGAAATCCAGAAACTAGCCGAGCAACTCCTATACATCAGACAAATGAGAAAAAAAGCCACACTTAAATGGGTAGGAGAGGCTGAGACACAATCTCGTCATAAACCCAACCCCCAGAACAGCGACACACAATAGGAAGGGAACTCACAACTCCCAGCTTCTCCCTGAGGAGTGAAGGGTTGGGAGCCTTCCAACATCTGGCACCTCAGCTTTTACGATTTCCACCAAGTGATGGGCCCCAAAACACCTGGCTCTGAAAGTCAAAGGGACTTGCATCCAAAGACCCACAAGGCTATATACCAGAGAAATGGGCTCCTGAGGACTCACAGTGGTTATTCCCCCACCCTCACCCCCAAGGACTCAGCACAGAGGTAGCTGAAAAACTGAAAACCCATCTCCCAGTCTTTCTCTGAAAGAGGTCTATATGCTTATCTTTAAAGCTGCAGCTTGAGGGTCAGGCTCCTAATTTAACACAATCAGGGGCTGACTGCAAATCTCTCCTGAGGCTGGCAGGCACCAGCTTCATGCTATCCCCACCAGGTCAAGAGCATCTCCCTAAAAAAGCCTGTACAAATGTCTGGTGCCATGGCTTCTGCAGATGCCACCCAGGGGACAAACCCCTTGATCGCCTGGTTCTGGTGGCCAGCAGACCTTATGTTCAGTATTACAAGAAACAGTTCTTAACTGGCTATTACCCCAAGGCTCAGCAAACAGGGAGCAGAGATATGCCCATCTCCCATTCTTATCCTAAAAGAGGTCTATCAGCATACTTAAAATGATGCTGCCTGAGGATCTGGCTTCTAAACAGCCAACATTTAAGTATTGACTGAAGTCTTCCCCATGAGAACACTGATGGATCTTGGTACATCCTCAACTCCTGGGAGCCACTAAGAAAAAAGAAGGCTGCTTGGATAATCACAAAGGTTGGAGAGCTAAGGCCAGGCTGAATGATGAGGTTCATTCCCTATGAGAGATGACTCCAAGACTAGGCAAGGTGGTTGTTTTATCTAAGGCAGAGAGAACAACACAAAGAGTCAAGTAAAATGAAGAAACAGAAGAATATGTTCCAAACAAAACAACAGGATAAAATTCCAGAAATAGACCTTAATGAAATGGAGGTAAGTGATTTACCTGATAAAGAGTTCAAGATAATGGTCACAAAAATGCTTGCCATGATCAGGAGGACAGTGTGTGAACAAAGTGACAATTTCAACAAAAAGAGATAGAAAACTATAAGTACAAAACAGAAATCACAGAGCTTAAGAATACAATAATTGAACTAAAAAATTCAAAAAATGGGGTTCAGGGCTTCCCTGGTGGCACAGTGGTTGACAGTCCACCTGCTGATGCAAGTGACACAGGTTTGTGCCCCAGTCCGGGAAGATCCCACATGCCATGGAGTGGCTGGGCCCATGAGCCATGGCTGCTGAGCCTGCGCATCCGGAGCCTGTGCTCTGCAGCGGGAGAGGCCGCAACAGTGAGAGGCCCGCATACCACAAAAAAAAAAAAAAAAAAAAAAAAAAAAAAAAAAAGGTCCAGCAGCAGAATAGATGAAGCAAATGAAAATATCAGTAAACTGGAAGACAGCGCAGTGGACTTTAAGCAGAGGAGTATGAATGTTTTAAAAATTGAAAAAGACTGAAGAAAGCTTAAAAGACTCATCATAAGGCAGATCAGTATTCACATTATAGGAGTCTCAGAAGGAGAAAAGAGAGAAAGGAGAAGAAAGCTTGTTCAAAGAAGTAACGGCTGAAAGCTTCTCTAACCTGAGGGAAGGAACAGAAATCCAGATCCAGGAAGCCCAGGAGAGGCTGAGACACAATCTCCTCATAAACCCAACCCCCAGAACAGCGACATACAATATAGGAGTAAACTCACAACTCCCAGTTTCAAATAAGATGAACCCAAAGAGACCCACACCAAGACACATTATAATTAAAATGTGAAAAGTTAAAGACAAGGAGAGAATCTTAAAAGCATCAAGAGAAAAACAATTTTTTATATACAAGGGAACCCCCATAAGACTATCAGCAGATTTTTCAGCAGAAACTTTGCAGACAATAAAGGAGTGGCATGATATACTCAAAGTGCTAAAAATAAAAACCTACCAACCAAGAATACTCTACCCAGAAAAGTTGTTCTTAAGAAATAAAGGAGAAATAAAGAGTTTCCAGACAGGGAAAAGCTGAAGAAGTTCATTACCACAACACTGACCTTACAAGAAATGTTAAAAGGAATTCCTCAAGCTGAGACAGAAGGGTGACAAGCAGTAACAGGAAAACATATGAAAGCATAAATCTCACCAATAAAGATAAATATATAATTCAGAATACTCTAATGCTGTAATGGTGGTGGGTAAATCACTTATAAAGCTATTGTGAAGGTTAAGAGAAAAAAGTATTAGTTACTATAACTATATAATTTGCTAAGAATACACAAGATAAAAATATGTAAATAGTGACATCAAAAAGATAAATCATAGGGAAGGGAGTAAAAATGTACAGCTTTTGTATGCATTTGAACTTACATTGTCATCAGCTTTAAAAAGACTCATAAATATGTTTCATTTAAGCCTCATGGTAACCACAAAGCAAACAAACAAACAAACAAAAAACCAAAACTGTAATAGACACAAAAAGAGAAAGAGAAAGGAATCTAAGCATACCACTAGAGAACGTCATCAAATCACAAGGGAAGAGAGTGAGAGAAGAACAAAGGAATTACAGAACAGCCAGAAAACATTTTGAAAAATGGCAGCAGTAAACCCACACCTATCAGTAATTACTTTAAATGTAAATGGAATATATACCCTGAGAAAACCGTAATTCAAAAAGAGTCATGTACCACAATGTTCACTGCAGCACTATTTACAATAGCCAGGACATGGAAGCAACCCAAGTGTCCATCGACAGATTAATGGATAAAGAAGATGTGGCACATATATACAATGGAATATTACTCAGCCATAAAAAGAAATGAAATTGAGTTATTTGTAGTGAGGTGGATGGACCTAGAGTCTCTCATACAGAGTGAAGTAAGTCAGAAAGAGAAAAACAAATACCATATGCTAACACATATATATGGAATCTAAAAAAAAAAAAAAGGTTCTGAAGAACCCATGGGCAGGACAGGAATAAAGATGCAGACGTAGAGAATGGACTTGAGGACACAGGGAGGGGGAAGGGTAAGCTGGGACGCAGTGAGAGAGTGGCATGGACATATATACACTACCAAATGTAAAATAGATAGCTAGTGGGAAGCAGCCGCATAGCACAGGGAGATCAGCTTGGTGCTTTGTGACCACCTAGAGGGGTGGGATAGGGAGGGTGGGAGGGAGGGAGACGCAAGAGGGAGGAGATATAGGGATATATGTGTATGTATAGCTGATTCACTTTGTTATACAGCAGAAACTAACACACCATTGTAAAGCAATTATACTCCAATAAAGATGTTAAAAAAATGTAAATGGAATAAATGCTCTAACTAAAAAACATCAAGTGGCTGAATGGAAAAAAGAACCCCCAAACCCAACTATATGCTGGTAACAAGAGAACTCACTTCAGCTTTAAGGATACACATAGGCTGAAAGTGAAGAGATGGAAAAGATATTGCATGCAAATAGAAACCAAAAGAGAGCAGAGGTAGCTATTCTTATATTAGGCAAAATAGATTTTAAGACTGCATTAAGAGATAAGAAAGGTAATGACATAATGATAAAGGGATCAATCCAACAAAAAGATATAACATTTGTAAATATTTATGCTCCCAACATAAGAGCACCTAAATCTATAAAGCAAATATTAACAGACCTAAAGGGAGAAACAGAGAGCAAACAATAATAGTAATAGCAAGGGACTACAATACCCCATTTTCAACAATGGATAGATCATCCAGACAGCAAACCAATAAGGAAACACTGGACTTAAACAAGTTAGACCAGATAGACTTGAGACATTTATAGAACATTCCCTCCAAAGGCATTATAGAATACTTATTCTTCTCAAACATACATGGAACATTCTCCAGGATAGATATGTTAGGACACAAAACAAGTCTCAATAAATTTAAGGTGACTGAAATTATATCAAGCATCTCTCCTGACCACAATGCTATGAAACTAGAAATAAATTACAAGAAAACTGGAAATTTCACAAATATATGGTGATTAAACAACATGCTCCTGAACAACCAATGGGTGAAAGAAAAAAAATCAAAGAGAAATAAAAAAACATTAAGAAACAAATGAAAATGGAAATACAACATACAAAAGCATTTGGAATGCAGCAAAAGCAGTTCTAGAAGCATCTGGAATGCAACGAAAGCAGTATCTTTCCAAGAAAGATACCAGATAAACAACCAAGAAACCAGGGGGGAAAAAGAACAAATTAAACCCAAAGTTAGTGGTAACCAAAACGGCTAAAATTAAAAACACTAACACCACCAAATGTTGGCAAGGATTTAGAGCAACTCTAACTCATATATAGTTGTGGGAGTGTAAAATAATACAATCATTTCTTTTAAGTTCTAGAAGTTTCTCCTACAACTAAACACACACTTACCCAATGGCTCATGAGTTCTACTTCTGGGTGTTTGCCCAAGAGAATAAACATGTGCCCACAAAAAGACTTTTTTAAGAATTAATAGATTTAATTTTAAGAGCCAAGAACTGAAATCTCGTGTTCATCAATTGGGCAATAGTGATAGTCAGTACAATGGAATATCCACAATAAAAGGCAATTAACTACTAATACTAAAAACAGTCAAAAACAAAACAAAATCTGAAAGACGCCTTATATAAAAAAAGTACATGGTGAGTAATTCCATTTATATGAAGATTTAGAACAGGTAAAACTAATCTATGGTACAAAAAAATGTCTGGGAAAGGGCATGATAGGTGATGTTAATATTCCATTTCTTTTTTTCATAAGATTCATAAAATTTTTTTTATTGAAGTATAGTTGATTTACTATGTTCTATTAGTTTCAGGTGTTCAGCAAAGTGATTCAGTTATACATATATATTTTCATATTCTTTTCCATTATAGTTTATTACAAGATACTGAATATAGTTCCCTGTGCTATAGAGTAGGACCTTGCTGTTTATCTATTTTATATATAGTAGTTTGTAGCTGGTAATCCCAAACTCCTAATCTATCCCTCCCCTCCTTTGGTAATCATAAGTTTGTTTTTATGTCTGTGAGTCTGTTTCTGTTTTGTAAATAAGTTCATTTGTATCACTTTTTTTAGACTCCACATGTAAGTGGATATCAAATGATACTTGTCTTTCTCTGACTTTCTTCACTCAGTATGCTAATCTCTAGGTCCATCCATGTTGCTGCAAATGGTATTATTTCATTCTTTTTTATGGCTGACTAGTATTCCACTATATCTATCTATCTAGATATATATGTTGTACACACACACACACACATCTTCTTTATCCATTCATCTGTTGATGGACATTTAGGTTGTTTCCATGTCTTTGCTATTGTAAATAGTGCTGCTATGAATATAGACGCAAAAATTCAACAAAATATTAGCAAACCGAATCCAACAACACAAAAAAGATCATACACCATGATCAAGCTGGATTCATCCCAGGGTCACAAGGATGGTTCAAAATATGCAAATATTCTATTTCTTGATAGGCTTTTGTGTTATACAGCTGTATGCATTTGTTAAAATTCAGCAAATGTACATTTTAAATTTGTGCATTTTCTTGTATGTATATTTTACCTCAAAAAATTTAAAAACACCGTCAACAAACATTAAACTCCTCTTTATGATGTTTATGCTGAAATATTTAGGGCATAATGTACAAATGTCTGCAATTTACTTTGAAATGCAACAAAAAAATAAGATAGATTGATGGACAGATAGTGTTGTATAGAGAGGTAGGTATTTGGTAGAGAAAGTATAATGAGTATTGAAGAGGGCAAAATAATGGTCTACCAGATATATGCACATCCTAATTCCCAGACCTGTGACTATTAAGGTTGCAGATGGCATTAAGTTGGCTAATCATCTGATCTTGAGATGGGGAGATTATCCTGGAATCCAGGTGAGCCCACTGTAATCACAAGAGTCATTAAAAGCAGAAGAGGGAAGCAGAAGGGGAGAGTTGGAGGCAGATGTAACTATGGAAGAAGGGTCAGAGAGATGCCAGTTCCTGGATTTGAAGCTGGAGGAAGGAGGGCATAAGCCAAGGAATGCAGGTAGTCTTTAAACTCTGAATATAAAATATATGATTAACAATTAAGGAGAAAGTGACAAACCAGAAAAAAAATTGTAATTTTTTACAAAAATCTAATATTCTTTTTGTTGAATTAAAGTATAGCTGATGTACAATATTATGTTACAGGTGTAAAATATAGTGATTCACAATTTGAAAGGTTATACTCCAGTTAGAGTGTTAAATATTGGCTGTATTCCCTGTGTTGTACAATATATCCTTGTAGCTTATTTTATACATAATAGTTTGTACCTCTTAATTCCCTGCCCCTATATTTCCCCTCCCACCTCCCCTCTTCCCATTGGTAATCAATAGTTTGTTCTCTGTATCTGTGAGTCTGCTTTTTTGTGTGTTGTATTCACTAAATTATTTTTTTTAGATTTCACATATAAGTGACACCATACACTATGTTTTTCTCTGTGTGATTTATTTCACTGAGAATAATACCCTCCAGGTCCACCTATGTTGTTGCAAATAGCAAAATTTCATTTTTTTTATAGCTGAGTTGTATTCCATTGTATATATGTACCACATCTTCTTTATCCATTCATCTGTTGATGGACACTTAGGTTGCTTCTGCTAGAACTCAATGAATTCAGTAAAGTTGCAGGTTACAAAATTAATATGCAGAAATCTGTTGCATTTCTATACACTTGCAACAAACTATCAGATAGAGAAATTAAGGAAACAATCCCATTTACCATCACAACAAAAATAATACCTAGGAATAAACCCACCTAAGGACAAAAGACCTATACTTTGAAAACTATAAGACACTGATGAAAGAAACTGAAGATGACACGAACAGATGGAAAGATATACCATGTTCTTGGATTGGAAGAATTAATATTGTTAAAATGACCATACTACCCAAGGCAATCTACAGATTCAATGCAATCCTTATCAAAATACCAACAGCATTCACAGACCTAAAACAAATCATTAAAAAATTTGTATGGAAACACAAAAGGCCCTGAATAGGAAAACAATCTTAAGAAGAACAGAGCTAGAGGAATCACATTCCCTGGCTTCATACTACTACAAAGCTATAGTAATCAAAACAGTATGGTACTGGCACCAAAAGAGATACATAGATCAATGGAACAGGACAGAGTGCCAGAAATAAACCCACACACTTATGGTCAATTCACCTACGACAAAGGAGGCAAGAATATACAATGGAGAAAAGACAGTCTCTTCAATAAGTGGTGCTGGGAAAACTGGACAACTACATGTAAAAGAATGAGATTAGAACATCTGTAGTACCATACACAAAAATAAGCTCAAAACGGACTAAAGACCTAAAAGTAAGACTGGAAACCATAAAACTCTTAAAGGAAAACATAGGCAGAACACTCTGACGTAAATCACAGCAATAAATCCAAAACAGAGGGGATATATGTATATGTATGGCTGATTCACTTTGCTGTACAGTAAAAACTAACACAACATTGTAAAGCAACTATACTCCAACAAAAATGAAAAATATATACTGTACTGTATATCTGACAGTTGCTAAAAAGTAGATCTTAAATGTTCTCGCCACAAGAAAAATAAATGTGTACCTATGTGTGGTGATGGAAGTTAACTAAACTTATTGTGGTGATTGTTTTGCAATATATCAAATATTGAATCATTATGTTGTACACCTGACACTAACATAATATATGTCAATTATATATTTTTAAAAACTAGGGAAATCTGAATAAACTATATGGATTTTAGTTAATAATAATAAAAATTAAATCGAAGCAATATTTTTTTGGGTCTGTCTCCTAAAGCAAAGGAAACAAAAGCAAAAATAAACAAACAGGACCTAGTTAAACTTAAAAACTTTTACACAGCAAAGGGAACCAGAGACAAAACGTAAAGACAACCTACTAAATGCAAGAAAATATTTGCAAGTGACATGACCGATAAGAGGTTAATATCCAAAATATATAAACAGCTCATACAACTCAACATCAGAAAACAAACAACCCAATTAAAAACTGGGCAGAAGGCCTTGAATAGACATTATTCCAAAGAGGAAATGCAGATGGCCAGCAGGCACATGAAAAGATACTCAACATTGCTAATCATCAGGGAAATAGAAAGCAAAATCACAATGAGGTATCATCTCACACCTGTCAAAATGGCTACCATCACAAACAACAAATGTTGGTGAGGATGTAGAGAAAAGGCAACCTTCATATGCTGTTGGTGGGAATGTAAACTGGTGCAGACACTGTGGAAAACAGCATGGGGTTTTCTCAAAAGTCTAATATTTTTAATACATTTTTTAAAATTTCCAATCAGTTTGAGAAAAAAAACCCTAATTGTAAAAAAGATTGAAAAAACAGAAACAAAATCAAAATCATTTACTAATAGGCAATCATCTTGTAAATAAAATATCTGTCCCTTACCAGTACTTGAGTCTATGCAAATTGAAATGGGAATTAAACAAGGTCTTGGCAAAGACTGACTTTTATCATAATACGCTGTGTTGGTAAAAACACAGTGAGGTATATCCTCGTGTACTCCTGGTGGGAGTGAAAAAATATTCAGCCTTTCTGAAGTATAACTTTAATAAAGGGTCTTAAACGTATTCATTCTCTATGAACTGAATATTCAACTTTCAGAGATTATTTTATAAGAGATGTGGGGAAAAAAAGGTTTTGAGTATATTCATTAAAACATTGTAACTTAGAACACCGGAAACAATCTAAACATTTAACAATAGAAAGATTAAATTATGCTTTATACATAAAATCGAAAACTATGCCACCATTGACAGTAAAAGTTTTGACAAACATTTAAGGACAGAAAATGATACCGCTGGGTGAAAAGCAGAAAACAGGGCCATACACAAGGTATTCCCATTTTTGTTTAAAACTATCAATATTTGTATACATAATATATATTTGAAAGGTCAGACACCTAATTTTAAGTTGTGGTTATCTCTGGGTGGTAGGACTAAGAGTTTCTTTTTAACGGTTTATGCGACATTACTACTGCACCAGAGTGTAAGCCCCTGGAGTGTAGGAGCTATGCCTTGCTCACCACTGAGTATCTTCAGCTTCTAACAGTGTCTGTCATAGGAAGGGAGCTCAACAAACCTTAATGGACTAAAAGATTGAATACTTTTCTCTGTAGTGCCAAATTTTCTGTAATCAAAGCTATTTAATTATAAAAATTCTATTTCAATACAAGTATCTTCCTTTTTTAAGAAAAAAAACACTAAGACAAAACACAGCTAGATTTATCAGTAAAAATTTAGCACAATTCAAATGCCCAGTATTATGTCTTTTAACTTATGTTTTTAGGAAGTGTTTGGTGACCACTGGAAAATGCTTACTATGTAATGTTAAGGAAAATTAGGAAATGAAATTGTACATGTAATGTGATCTTTATGTGAAAAAAGTCTGAGAGACGAGACTTAAAATGTAGGAGTATTAAAAGTACTTGTTTCTGGATGCTGGAATTATTGAAATGATGTCTTTCCCTTCTTTATCCTTGACCTCCTTTCCAAATTTCCTAGTGTAAGAATGTATTATTCACATAATCATAAAATGTTTAGGTTCAACTCTTTTCCCTTTCGGGGAGGACAGGTATGTAGGGAAGAGAGGGCAATAAATTATCCAAGTTGAAAAAGTAAGACAGCATCCAACACAGAACTTAATGATCAGATTGAAATGAGAAATCCATGCCAATGTTTCTGTGCATGGTTATATGAAGGATTTGGGGGGAGGGTGGGAAGGGGATGAGCTAGAATGTCAGAAACTCAAGGCTTCACACCTCAACTGCATCCTGCTTCCAGGGTCATCACATGTCCATGGCCTGGGTCACTCCAACTGAAGCGATGAAGGAGATTGTAAGAAAAGGAAACCTGCCTACTTTCTCTACCAGGCAGCTCCTCAACCAAGAGCAGGTAGTGTGCATGCTGGGGAGACTCTAACTAGTCCCTTCAGCCTACTGAGTTCTACCCAATTTACTGAGTATCTTGAGACGGTTCTCCACCCTACTACAGCTTCCCAGATCATACCTGGTCTAAGTCAGTGCAGAGAACCCGAGTGTGGCTCCCCATCGGAGCAGCAGCTCCATTATTTTCCCTCTAGGATGGGGCCAGCATTTGGGGGAAAAGAAAAGGCAAACATACGTCTTATGTTGGTTCTGCTTCAGTTTTACAATCAATTTCATTTTTCTGCAATGAAGTATAAGTCAGCTTTATTCCCTATAGTAGTACTTGCTGTGTCTATTTTAAACATTCTCTTTTAAAGTGTTAACCATAAGTTGATTGAATTAATGGGGAAAAAAGATGTGAGGTCAGCAATCATACAACTTCTCTAGACAGATCTCAGAAAGTTGGGAATAAGCAATCCAACTTGAACATCAATTAAATGAGAAGCATTAAGGCACTTTCTCTTTAATCTTTTCAGATTATATCAAAACCCTGGCTTCAGACCAGAACTGGAGAGTGCTTGTACGCTAGTGAGCAGGGAACCTATTCCAAGTAAATTACATCACTCTCTTTCTTAAATGTCAGAACAGTAAGTGCAGCATCTCCTGAGGCCCACAAACACTCAGCCTATGGAGACATCCCCAATCCAAAGGCTTTCCAGACACTGCGTCCAACTAGTCCCCTCTTTTCGCTGTTTATTAAGATTACAGGTTGGATCTAATCTGAACACTTGCCAGACCATTTTCACCAGAGCTCTTAAACCCACCTTCCTCCAAGTCCTTTGAGGACTTTGGGGCTCATAATGGGATTCACCATATTTGGACCCAAAGAGTGGTAGTTGCTGCCCTGCAATCCCTAAGGAGAAGCAGGACACCCATCTGAGATAAGTGAGCAGAGAGCCAACAGTTAGAAAGTACCCAGCTTTCTTCAGGCTCAGAGAAATTTCTAAGAAGAGGACAGTCTAGCTCAGTGACATACCCAATGCAGTTCCCAAAAGCAAGGCTCTGGGATAAAAAGGAGAAAGCTGGTATTAAAAGAGCAGGACCCCCACTGAGTTGACATAACCATAACTCAGAGTGGACTGGGGAGACCCAGGCACAGAGGGCCAGCGTCAGTGGTACCCAAGAGCAGGTGGACTTTGGATGTTGAATGGGATCAAGACCTCTGGGGCTGAGAGGAGTTACACGTGTGTGCCAAGCATGTCACAACCAGCAAGGCGTGTAGTAAGTGATCACTGCTTTGGGTACATGTATGAACCAATTAAGCTTAATTAACTAAACCTAATTAAGCTCTAATCCAGGCTTTTGATTTTCCAGCAGTGGGTATGGCTCAGGAGATTTGGGTTTTACTTATTTAAGGGAACTCTTATAAACCAATGTATAAATCTGATTCTTAGCCAGTAGGGAGGGTGCTGGTCTGGGGGAAAGATACATTTTATTTTGTTGACTTTCTTGACCCATCCCATTTTAGCTAAAGCCAATAATTAAATGAAGAGTTTTGTTTGGTGACCCACGTCATAGTTTTGTATTGTCTACATACTCAACAATTTTAGATCAAAAGTTGTAGTTGTCACTTGCTGTGTCGCTATGTTTGTGTGAAAGCAATATTGAGATTGACAGCCAGAATTAGAATTTTGGCCATTCCCCCCAATATTCTTTCCACAGTTAGTTAACCCATCATCAGAGCATGTGACCCTAAACATACACATACTCCCACACACCACCACCACCTCCTCCTCCATATCAAGATAACCCTACACAGTTAACCTAGTCTTCCTGCTGGTACTTACAGCCCTAATCCCTCATCTGCTGGGTGATAGATAAAACAAGGGTGCACTAGAGCTATTATCTCGGGAAGAGAGCTGGCCAGAAACTCTATGTTCCTGTTTTACCTACATATGAGTGGACTGAATCACCAAAGACTGACATCAAGTGAAATGTCACTTATTCCTATTCAGAAAAAATACAAGTGCCCAGTGGGCAGGATGCTTATGAGAGCTCAGAGTATTCTCTCTACAAAGAAATCTATTTGCCGAGAAGATTTATAATCAGAAGATTGTTGGATGAGCATCCAGTCTAAGCAAGAGGAGTACCTTTATGGTATTACTGATGGGTGCCCTCAAGTTTTGTCAGATTGCTATCTCCCTTTCCACTGTGGACACATTCCAACAATCTCATGGGTGGCCCGGAAAGTCAGGGCTTCCTCCACCCCACCCCACCCCCTGCTCAGTGTTGAAGGTACACCAACACATTCTATTCTGTGATCCTCTTTTCCATAGTCCATGGACACCAACCTTCTACTGAGATGTTCTGGCTCATGTAATCTGGCCTCAGCTCCCTTCATTCCTACATCCTTCTAGTCATCAATTTCTTTAGAGAGCTTACTTCTACTGATCATTGATTTCACTTCTTATATATAGGTTCTTCCTAATTTCAGTCCAAAGAATATGTTTAAGTTCTTATTTAATGCTTTGCTCTTTTAATTATCTTTGCATCAAAAACAGATCACAATTTGCTCTTATATGATGTGGATGCTTCTCTCAACTGTCAATGGTAGGGCTATACTGGTTAATTGAAGGCAAGAGGGACTCAATCGTTTGACTATACAACACCTTAACTCAAAACGCACCAACCAACAATTTTTCCTTTGGCCACCATGAACTTCCTATCATTCTTTCCTTAAGTTTGGTTATGATAAGCAGACATCCATTCAAATGAGCTTAAGTGAAAAGGGGGGTTTCTCAAAAGGACACCTCTCACAGAAACTAGTATGACCAGGCCAAAAGTGGAGGGGAACTAGGACTTGGAAGTGAGTCCTGAGATTGCTCTGAGTGGTTTGATAGTCTTTCCTCTCTTTCTGATGATCAAGGGCTATGTGACCACGTCACCCTGCATCTGCATCTTCTCTCACCTTGCTCAGTTTCCTTTATTTTGTATGGCTCAACTAGGCTGTCAGACCCAAGTCAACAGGATCTAGATAACCCAACAGCCCCATATTCCAAAAATGATTGAAGATGGATGTCAAGATGCTTGTATGCATGAGGGTCAAAATTGGATTCAAGTAAATACGATAAAGCTACTAAATGGGACTGAGGTATAAATATGGCTCTGAACTTATAGGAATTTTTCTTAGATGAGGATTTTTAAAATCTATTTGATCTTTTATACATATGCACATTGTATTCATTTCCTATGGCTGCCATAACAAAGTGTCACAAACTGGGTGGATTAAAATAACAAGTTTTTTTGGTCTTACAGTTCTGGAGGCTAGAAGTCTGAAATCAAGGTGTCTACAGAGCCTTGCTCCCTCTGAAACCCCTCCTTGCCTATTCCTACCTTTTGGTGGTTTGTCAGCAATCTTCGGCATTCTTTGGCTTGTAAATGCATCAGTCCAATCCTCTGTCTTTACATGGTGCTCTCCCTGTGTGTCTTCATAGCATCTTCCCTCTTTGTTTGTCTGGCTGTATTCAAACATCCCCTTTCTATAAGGACACTAGTCATATTGGATTAAGGCCCATCCTAATGACCTCACTTTGATTTGATTATCTCTGTTAAGACCAGATTTCCAAGTAAGGTTACATTCTGGGGTGTTGGGGGTTAGAACTTCAACATATCTCCTTTGGGGGGAAATAATTCAATCCATAAAACATATAATTGTATGACAATGAAAGATCAGTTAGAGAAATTAAAGAAACAATCCCATTTACCATCGCATTAAAAAAATAAAATACCTAGGAATAAACCCAGCTAAGGAGACAAAACACCTGTACTCTGAAAACTACAAGATGCTGATAAAAGCAACTGAAGACAAACAGGTAGAGATATATACCATGTTCTTGGATTGGAAGAATCAATGCTGTAAAAATGATCATACTAGCCAAGGCAATGTACAGATGCAATGCAATCCCTGTCAAATTACCAATAGCATTTTCCACACAACTGGAACAAAAACTTTTAAGATTTATATAGAAACACAAAAGGCCCCAAATAGCTAAAGCAATCTTGAGAAAGAAAAATGGAGCTAGAGGAATCAGGCGGCCTGACTTCAGACTATACTACAAAGTTACAGCAATCAAAACAGTATGGTACTGGTGCAAGAACAGAAATTGTTCAATGGAATAGAATAGAAAGTCCAGAGATAAACCCACACACCTATGGCCAATTAATCTATGACAAAGGGGCAAGAATATACAATGCAGAAAATACAGTCTCTTCAATAAGTGGTGCTGGGAAAACTGGACAGCTACATGTGAGAGAATGAAATTAGAACAATCCCTAACACCATACATTTAGGTCTTTAATCCATTTGGAGTTTATTTTTATGTAAGACTGGATACTATAAAACTCTTAGAAGAAAACATAGGCAGAACACTCTGACATAAATTGTGGCAGTATCTTTTCGGATCCACTTCAAGAGTAATAAAAATAGAAATAAGCAAATGGGACCTATTTAAACTTAAAAGCTCTGCACAGCAAAGGAAACCATCAACAAAACAAAAAGACAACCCACAGAATGGGAGAAAATACTTGCAAACAAAGGGACTGACAAGGGATTAATCTCCAAGATATACAAACAACTCATGTAGCTCTACATCAAAACAAACAAAAAAACAACAACAAGCACCCAACCAAAAAATGGGCAGTAGATCTAAAGAGACATTTCTCCAAAGAAGACACGCAGATCACCAAAAAGCACATGAAAAGATGCTCAACATCACTAATTATCAGAGAAATGCAAATCAAAACTACAATGAGGTATCACCTCACACTGGTCAGAATGCCATCATCAAAAAGTCTACAAACAATAAATGCTGGAGAGGGTGTGGAGAAAACAACTACACTGTTGATGGGAATGTGAATTGGTACAATCACTATGGAGAACAGTAGGGAGATTCCTTAAAAAACTAAAAGTAGAACTACCATATGATCCAGCAATCCCACTCCTGGGCATATATCTGGAGAAAACCATAATTTGAAAAGATACATGCACCCCAGCATTCAAGGCAGCACTGTTTACAATAACCAAGACATGGAAGCAAGCTAAATATCCATGGGCAGAGAAATAAAGATGTGGTACATATATAAAAGGGAATATTACTCAGCCATTAAAAAAGAACAAAATAATGTCATTGGCAGTAACATGGATGGATCTAGAGATTATCCGCCTAAGTGAGGTCAGTCAGAGAAAGACAAATATCATATGGTCTCATATGTGGAATCTAATTTTTAAAAATGGTACAAATGAGCTTATTTACAAAACAACCAGACTTACAGATATTGAAAACAAACTTATGGTTACCAAAGGGAAAACATGAGGGGGAGGGATAAATCAGGAGTTTGAGATTAACATACACACATTACTGTATAGAAGATAGATAACCGGCAAGGACCTACTGTATAGCACAGATAACTCTACTCAGCATGCTGTGATAAGCTAGATGAGAAAAGAATCTGAAAAAGAATGAATACAAGTATAACTGAATCACTTTGTTGTACACCTGAAACTAACACAACATTGTAAGACAACTATATTCCAATAAAATTAAAAAATAATAAAATCAACCCCCCAAAACATATATAATTGTATGTAAAGGCATAGATATGATCATAGGCATAGACTTTTATTTCTAGTGAAGTTCTTTTCTTTTTTTGTTAACTTGGCTTTGTCTCTCCTTCTCCTCCCCCAACTGAGGTAACCAATTTTTCAACCTAATACGCATCCTTCCATATTGTTCTCTGTATTTACATAAAGCCCCTCACACCCACACACATTTTTATTTTCCCCTCAAAAATAGGATCATGTTATATGCACTTTTCTCCATCTTTTCTTACTCAAATGTACCTTTGGGAATTCTCTCCAAATAATCTGGTTTAATTGTAACTCATTTTTTTATTGAAGGAAAAAAATATTCCTTTGTGTGAGATGTATCGTAAATTATTAAGCTACTCCTCTGCTGACGGGCATTCTCTTTTTTCCTGTTTCTTCCCTCTGAACAACGCTGCAGTAAACCTCCTTGGACACATCCTCAAAGCTACTGCTTTTATTTCTAGGGGCTACCTTTGCGGGTGTGCGATTGCTGGGTCAAGGGGTACATGTACTTTTAATTTTAATAGATGCTGTCAAGTTTCTTTCCCCAAAGATTTCAGCACATCACATTTCATCAGCAAAGTATCAAGAGTACGTCCTCCTCACCCCCGCCAGGCATATGGTATTATGGCTCTTTCTGCCAGTTTAAGCATAAAATGGTTTTATTATTAACTTTACTTTGCCTTTCTCTAGCAACTAGTGAATTTGAGCAAGTTCTCATATGTTTGTTGGCTTGTTGGCCATTTGAATTTATTCAGTAAATTGTTCATCTGTATCCTCTGAGCATCTTTCTTGCATCTTGTCTTTTTCTCAAATTTAAAAGTTAAAATTTTTATATATGTTTTGTCACTTGCATTACAAACGTACTGTCACTTATCTACTGACGTAGATAAATCACATGTATTTTCCATTATAGCTTCTGGTTCTCATTTTTAAAAGGGCTCTTCCACCCCTAGAATATATATGTAGGCTACCAGATTTTTAAACAATCCCTTCATTGTTTTTTTTTACATTTAAATATTTAAGCTATTTGAGATGGATTTTTCCATATAGCATAAGGGAGGAGTCTGTTTATTTTCTTCCAAATGAAGAGCCTGCATTATCTATTATATATTACATCTTTTCTTCTTTGTTATATGTTAAATTCTCATTCAAATTGAGGTTTGTATCTGGCTCTTTCTAGCAGCCAATTCGAACAGGAAACACAAAAGACTGGGAAGGTAGCCAACATTGTAGCTACGGTAGTTTTGGGGTGGTGGGAATTTAGGTAACTTATTCTTCATTTGGCTTAGCTGTATATTCCAATGTTTCCTATAACGAGCATGCAATACTGGTTTAACAAAAGTAAATAAAGGAAAAGAATACAGTAAACAGAACTAGTTTCATCATCCGTAGTGTCCTAGGACAGAAACAAACTAACTAGGGAGCCGCATGACTATTCCTGGAACGGACGCCTGAGAAGGGTTTCTGCCTGGGGGGAGGGGAGAAGAGACACGTAATAGGGGTGTTCCTAGGAGACCCTGGAAAATCTCTTTAAAGGCCAGTTGGCCCCGGAGGTGAGGGTTGATTAAGTTTTGGGAAGTCATTTCTTTCAGCCAATGAGCTCATTGTGAAATAGGTTGTCAGGTGGGGATTTAAAGTGCGATTAGAATCAGGCATCAACTGTTCAAGCGCAAAGGGTTTAACTGATTGGAAGAGCAGATTGCTCTGAGCTGATGCAATAACTAATGGGGCTGAGCGTTCTGTTTCACACTGGGGCTGAAAGTGTGAAATGATGCAATTATTGCCTGTGTGAAACAGCAGTTCAAGTACTGCCAGGAATTTACATGCTTCCAACAGTACCTTGAATTGGAGATTAAAGGGCACATTCAAATTATGTGAAAGTGACCAGACTCTCGTAACCCCAGGGTGCAGCCTCTGTCCCTAAGTGATAAGGTCAAAGCCTTCAAGTCTCCATAAAACTCCTATGGCACAAGTGAAAGCCCTGCAGACATCTGCAGCGTCAGGGTTGTCGGTTCCCAGGGCAAAATGACCAGAAGCAGCACAGCCCAAGGTAACCCAGACAGACTCCCCCGGCTTCTCCGCCTGGTGGTCATCCCAGGGAAGGTCAAAGTGTGAGGGCTGGCCCCAAACCTTCTACACTTCCATGCAAGGCCTGAGACTGGGGGTGGAGGTGGGAATGTCTGCAAATCAAAGTGCATACTGGACTTCCAGTTCCTGCAGGAGGAACCCTAGAAGAGTCAGGAATCGCTTCTCCGAAACCACTTATAACAAGCGCAGCATCACGTTTCTCGGCACTGCTTGTGGCGATGCCCCACAGAGAAGCACATGGCAGAATGCCAAGGCTGGGCTCAGTAAAACCGGGTAGGAAGTTAGAACTTGGTGGTCCGGGGAGGCTACTCTCCAAAGGTCTACTAGGCCAAGGATAAAGCTTAGTGTTGGGAGGACATTGCCGTTAGGTAATCCTCCTTAGAATAAAAATTCTATTCCTGGGACTTCCCTGGCGGTCCAGTGGTTAGGGCTCCACGCTTCCACTGCAAGGGGCTCAGGTTTAATCCCTGGTTGGGGAACTAAGATCCGGCAAGCTGCCTGGCAAGGCAAAAAAAAAAAAAAAAAAAAAAAAAAAATCACCTTCCTAGAACAGTATTCCTCACCACTGAGTCCTTAGTAATTATTGACCCAACTGATGATTCTTTGGAATAGAACTACACTATGATGGTGAAATATAAAACTATACGCATTGGCAGTCAGCCAAGCTGGGGGTTGGGATGACACCCTCTTAATGGCAGCTGAAGGGCCTCATGAGATCTGAATGAAGGCTTCCCAGCTTCTTGTGGGAAAGGGGCTTCGTGACAGAGCGACTTTGGTCTCCTCCATTGTCCAACAGATCCTGAGGCCCTAGTGTTTTCTTTTTCGTCTTCATAATCATTTCAGTCTTGAACGTTTTAAAGCAGGTGTTCTCATGTAGCCACCTCGGGCATTAAACGATAAAAGTTGCAATAAAGCTCCCATCTCTCTTTTAACTTAGAGAAATAAAATAGACTTTCCTGGTGTGCCGTCCAAGACAAATTGGCCAGGAGATAAGTGCCTCATTAAATATTGGGAGGTATCTTCCAACAGTTTTAACTTTGCTCTTGGAATCCTTTGTACTGAATCCACTATTTATCTCAGAAATGAATAAGACCAAAAGGGCTTCAGTTTCTCTTCTAGGTGGTTCCTGTCATTTTTACTTCCCATCACTTACGGAGGCTGGCCAGGTTTTTTCACTTGTTTATTGGTTTTTGCCCTTTTACTATTTTTCCCCTCTATCAGGGGTGTGTTACCAGTCTTTATCAGATCTGGCACTTAAAGCTTGAGTCCCAGATGTGCGAGGCCATAATTCAGATGCAACTAGCTTTGAATTCTCAGCAGCACCCTTAATGATAGCAGGTGAGAAATTTCCTCAAGACACACGAAGTGGACTGTATGAAGTCCTGTAACACTAGTGTTTCTACAGACTAACTTAAGCTGCGCTAAGCCTAGCGTTCTAACATCCAAGGGATGTAAAGGCCTATCCGTCTGCATGGAAAGACTTGGCCCAATATTAGATCTATCTGGGTGTTTGTTACAAGCTGTATGAAAGAAAATCTGGGCACAGTGTTCCTTTAGTGACCGGAACTTATATCCAACGTGTGACGCATGTAGTGAATTGTTTAACAGACCCAGATGTACCAGACCATAATTCATAATAAAGAAATTTAGCTTTAAATCATTAGCACACCCTTGATAGCAGGTGAGAAGAGAAACTGCCTCTCTGAGACACGCAAAGTAGACTTGTCTAAAGTTCAAATATGGCCACAGGGCACCGAGGGTGTTTATAAACCTCCAAGTCCTTGTTCCTAAGATCACGCATGGCCTAGCCTCCAGGGGTGGGAGCTCAGTGTCTTGCAAGGTCGACCTTCCCACTTGGGAAAACCTGGGTTTTCCTGATGTGATGGGAGAGATCACTGCAGTGGCCCGTGTTCTCTGTTCCCCTACCCCTACCCCACCCAGGCTCGCCCTGTCTCCTCCACAGCTCCATCCGTCAGACCAGTTCTCCAGCTTTGTGTAAGAGTATCTGCTGGAGGGGCTGAGGAGGAGGCGGGGGGAGCCCTGAAGCTGGGCAGTCTGGGGCTGAAGCCAGCTGGGTGGAACCAGACAGAGCAGTAGGGCATCTTAAGAAGTGCTGCTCCAGACTCCCACAAGGCCCTCGTGCGGATCAAGAGAAACAAGCGAAGGGCTTTATTTATTCTGACCCGTCTTGGAGACAGGCAGCACCTCCTCTTACCACCTGTGTAACCCCCATTTCCCCTTTGTCAGGCAGTTAAGCAGCCTGCTTTTCTTGGGGGTGAGGGGTCACCTCAACCTCAATTTTGAGGTTTCAGTGAAGAACTCCTACCCCCTCCTTCTCCACTCCTCTGTGAGGCTCAGTGGTCAGCACCACTGTCCAGGTCAGAGTTTGGTTCTGGGAAAGACGATCCCTGGAGTGTGCTGGGGCCACTGTGAGGGAGGCTGCTGTCAGCCAAGCCAGCGGCTAAGCTGTGGAGTGTGACCTGGGATGCAAACAATGTGGCCCTCAGGGGCTGCCCTGTGAGGCCGGGGACGAAGGCAGATTTCTAACCATGTGATGGGAATCCAGGGGTGACTGGTTTCAGTCATTATTAAGTTCCTTAGTATCTTTGACTAGCTCATTTGTGCTGGGGTTTTGCCCCTTGTCACCAAGAGTTTCCTAATTCAGTGCTATTTCAACCACGTCGCTTTGGGGACTGAGTCATGTGACTGAAATATACCTCTCGCAGCTTCCTCTCATTGATGCTATGCTCTTGGAACCAACAGAAAAAAATCTCTCCCCTCAGACCGATGACTCCTGTCAGTTTCTCTCTCTAGCCTCTTCTCCAGGCAACCCCTGCCAGTTCCTTTATGCTCTTCTGGTATCTACTCAAAGAACACACAA
Organism: Mesoplodon densirostris; assembly: GCF_025265405.1. NCBI lineage: Eukaryota > Metazoa > Chordata > Mammalia > Artiodactyla > Ziphiidae > Mesoplodon > Mesoplodon densirostris. Next base: position 18,297,251 of record NC_082669.1, read on the forward strand.
AGTCAAAGATCAGATGTCAATTTCCCTCCTCAAAAGGGTGTGTGTGGGGGGGTGCTTCCCTGGTGGTGCAGTGGTTGAGAGTCCGCCTGCCGATGCAGGGGACACGGGTTCGTGCCCCGGTGCGGGAGGATCCCACATGCCGCGGAGCGGCTGGGCCCGTGAGCCATGGCCGCTGAGCCTGCGCATCCAGAGCCTGTGCTCTGCAACGGGAGAGGCCACAGCAGTGAGAGGCCTGCATACCACAAAAAAAAAAAAAAACAAGGGTGTGGGGTTCCTTTCTTGAGTTGCTTTTCTTCCCTTTGGGAAGATAAAGACTAGTTGAAGCTCCTCAGTATTCACTTAAATTTAAAAAGGCCCCTTGACTTCCGGGTAAGATGGCGGAAGAGTAAGACGCGGAGATCACCTTCCTCCCCACAGATACACCAGAAATACAGCTACACGTGGAACAACTCCTACAGAACACCTACTGAACGCTGGCAGAAGACCCCAGACCTCCCAAAAGGCAAGAAACTCCCCACATACCTGGGTAGGGCAAAGCGGAGAGATCCCCGCACAGAGGATCGGTGCCGAGCGGCACTCACCAGCCCGAGAAGCTTGTCTGCTCGCCCGCCAGGGCGGGCGGCGCTGGAAGCTGAGGCTCGGGCTTTGGTCAGAGTGCAGGGAGAGGACTGGGGCTGGCGGCGAGAACTCAGCCTGAAGGGGGCTAATGTGCCACAGCTAGCCGGGAGGGAGTCCGGGAAAACTCTGGAGCTGCCGAAGAGGCAAGAGACTTTTTCTTCCCTCTTGGTTTCCTGGTGCGCGAGGAGAGGGGATTAAGAGCGCTGCTTAAAGGGGTTCCACATACGGGCGCAAGTCGCGGCTGAAAGCGCGGAGCCCAGTGACGGGCGTGGGACGCTGGGGCTGCTGCTGCCACCGCCAAGAAGCCTCTGTGCGAGCGCAGGTCACTGTGCACACCGCCCTTCCGGGAGCCTGTGCAGCCCATCACTGCCGGGGTCCCGGGATCCAGGGGCGGCTTCCCTGGGAGAACGCACGGCGCGCCTCGGGCTGGTGCAACGTAACGCTGACCTCTGCCGCCGCAGGCTCGCCCCGCACTCCGTGCCCCTCCCTGCCGCCCGGCCTGAGTGAGCCAGAGTCCCCGAAGAGGCTGCTCCTTTAACCCTGTCCTGTCTGAGCGAAGAACAGACGCCCTCCGGTGACCTACATGCAGAGACGGGGCCAAATCCAAAGCTGAGACCCAGAAGCTGTGAGAACAAAGAAGAGAAAGGGAAACCTCTCCCAGCAGCATCAGAAGCAGCAGATTAAAGGTCCACAATCAACTTGATGTACCCTGCATCCGTGGAATACATGAATAGACAACAAATCGTCCCAAATTGAGGAGCCAGGAGTCAGTGCTGTGCCTCTGAGGTGGGAGAGCCAACTTCAGGACACTGGTCCACAAGAGACCTCCCAGCTCCACATAATATCAAACGGCGAAAATCTTCCAGAGATCTCCATCTCAACACCAGCACCCAGCTTCACTCAACAACCAGCAAGCTACAGTGCTGGACACCCTATGCCAAAAAACTAGCAAGACAGGAACACAATGCCACCCATTAGCAGAGAGGCTGCCTAAAATCATAAAAAGTCCGTAGACACCCCAAAACACACCACCAGACGTGGACCTGCCCACCAGAAAGACAAGATGCAGTCTCACCCACCAGAACACAGGCACTAGTCCCCTCCACCAGGAAGCCTACACAACCCACTAAACCAACCTTAGCCACTGGGGACAGACACCAAAAACAACGGGAACTACGAACCTGCAGCCTGCAAAAAGGAGACCCCAAACACAGTAACATAAGCAAAATGAGAAAACAGAAAAACACACAGCAGGAGAAGGAGCAAGATAAAAACCCACCAGACCTAACAAATGAAGAGGTAATAGGCAGTCTACCTGAAAAAGAATTCAGAATAATGATAGTAAAGATGATCCAAGATTCTATTTCCAAGATCCAAAATCTTGGAAATAGAATAGACAAAATGCAAGAAACAGTTAACAAGGACCTAGAAGAACTAAAGATGAATCAAGCATCGATTAAAAACACAATAAATGAAATAAAAGATACTCTAGATGGGATCAATAGCAGAATAACTGAGGCAGAAGAACGGATAAGTGAGGTGGAAGATAAAATAGTGGAAATAACTGCTGCAGAGCAAAATAAAGAAAAAAGAATGAAAAGAACAGAGGACAGTCTCAGAGACCTCTGGGACAACATTAAACGCACCAACATTCGAATTATAGGGGTTCCAGAAGAAGAAGAGAAAAAGAAAGGGACTGAGAAAATATTTGAAGAGATTATAGTTGAAAACTTCCCTAATATGGGAAAGGAAATAGTTAATCAACTCCAGGAGGCACAGAGAGTCCCATACAGAATAAATCCAAGGAGAAATACGCCAAGACACTTATTAATCAAACTGTGAAAAATTAAACACAAAGAAATCATATTAAAAGCAGCAAGGCAAAAACAACAAATAACACACAAGGGAATCCCCATCAGGATAACAGCTGATCTCTCAGCAGAAACTCTACAAGCCAGAAGGGAGTGGCAGGACATAATTAAAGTGATGAAGGAGAAAAACCTGCAACCAAGATTACTCTACCCAGCAAGGATCTCATTCAGATTTGATGGAGAAATTAAAACGTTTACAGACAAGCAAAAGCTGAGAGAATTCAGCACCACCAAACCAGCTTTACAACAAATGCTAAAGGAACTTCTCTAGGCAAGAAACACAACAGAAGGAAAAGAACTACAATAACGAACCCAAAACAATTAAGAAAATGGGACTAGGAACATACATATCAATAATTACCTTAAATGTAAATGGACTAAATGCTCCCACCAAAAGACACAGAGTGGCTGAATGGATACAAAAACAAGACCCATATATATGCTGTCTACAAGAGACCCACTTCAGACCTAGAGACACATACAGACTGAAAGTAAGGGGATGGAAAAAGATATTCCATGCAAATGGAAACCAAAAGAAAGCTAGAGTAGCAATTCTCATATCAGACAAAATAGACTTTAAAATAAAGACTACTAGAAGAGACAAAGAAGGACACTACATAATGATCAAGGGATCGATCCAAGAAGAAGATATAACAATTGTAAATATTTATGCACCCAACGTAGGAGCACCTCAATACATAAGGCAAATACTAACAGCCATAAAAGGAGAAATCGACAGTAACACAATCATAGTAGGGGACTTTAACACCCCACTTTCACCAATGGACAGATCATCCAAAATGAAAATAAATAAGGAAACACAAGCTTTAAATGATACATTAAACAAGATGGACTTAATTGATATTTATAGGACATTCCATCCAAAAACAACAGAATACACATTTTTCTCAAGTACTCATGGAACATTCTCCAGGATAGATCATATCTTGGGTCACAAATCAAGCCTTGGTAAATTTAAGAAAATTGAAATTGTATCAAGTATCTTTTCCGACCACAATGCTATGAGACTAGATATTACAGGAAAAGAGCTGTAAAAAATACAAACACATGGAGGCTAAACAATACACTACTTAATAACAAAGTGATCACTGAATAAGTCAAAGAGGAAATTTAAAAATACCTAGAAACAAATGACAATGGAGACACGACGACCCAAAACCTATGGGATGCAGCAAAAGCAGTTCTAAGAGGGAAGTTTATAGCAATACAATCCCACCTTAAGAAACAGGAAACATCTCGAATAAACAACCTAACCTTGCACATAAAGCAATTAGAGAAAGAAGAACAAAACATCCCAAAGTTAGCAGAAGGAAAGAAATCATAAAAATCAGATCAGAAATAAATTAAAAAGAAATGAAGGAAACGATAGCAAAGATCAATAAAACTAAAAGCTGGTTCTTTGAGAAGATGAACAAAATTGATAAACCATTAGCCAGACTCATCAAGAAAAAAAGGGAGAAGACTCAAATCAATAGAATTAGAAATGAAAAAGGAGAAGTAACAACTGACACTGCAGAAATACAAAAGATCATGAGAGATTACTACAAGCAACTCTAGGCCAATAAAATGGACAACCTGGAAGAAATGGACAAATTCTTAGAAATGCACAACCTGCCAAGACTGAATCAGGAAGAAATAGAAAATATGAATAGACCAATCACAAGCACTGAAATTGAGACTGATTAAAAATCTTCCAACAAACAAAAGCCCAGGACCAGATGGCTTCACAGGCGAATTCTATCCAGCATTTAGAGAAGAGCTAACACCCATCCTTCTCAAACTCTTCCAAACAATTTCAGAGGAAGTAACACTCCCAAACTCATTCTACGAGGCCACCATCACCTTGATACCAAAACCAGACAAGGATGTCACAAAGAAAGAAAACTACAGGCCATTATCACATAGATGCAAAAATCCTCAACGAAATACTAGCAAACAGAATCCAACAGCACATTAAAAGGATCATACACCATGATCAAGTGGGGTTTATTCCAGGAATGCAAGGATTCTTCAATATACGCAAAGCAATCAACATGATACACCATATTAACAAATTGAAGGAGAAAAACCATATGATCATCTCAATAGATGCAGAGAAAGCTTTCGACAAAATTCAACACCCATTTATGATAAAAACCCTGCAGAAAGTAGGCATAGAGGGAACTTTCCTCAAGATAATAAAGGCCATATATGACAAACCCACAGCCAACATTGTCCTCAATAGTGAAAAACTGAAACCATTTCCACTAAGATCAGGAACAAGACAAGGTTGCCCACTCTCACCACTCTTATTCAACTTAGTTTTGGAAGTTTTAGCCACAGCAATCAGAGAAGAAAAGGAAATAAAAGGAATCCAAATTGGAAAAGAAGAAGTAAAGCTGTCACTGTTTGCAGATGACATGATACTATACATAGAGAATCCTAAAGATGCTACCAGAAAACTACTAGAGCTAATCAATGAATCTGGTAAAGTAGCAGGATACAAAATTAATGCACAGAAATCTCTGGCATTCCTGTACACTAATGATGAAAAATCTGAAAATGAAATCAAGAAAACACTCCCATTTACCATTGCAACAAAAAGAATAAAATATCTAGGAATAAACCTACCTAAGGAGACAAAAGACCTGTATGCAGAAAATTATAAGACACTGATGAAAGAAATTAAAGATGATACAAATAGATGGAGAGATATACCATGCTCCTGGATTGGAAGAATCAATATTGTGAAAATGACTCTACTACCCAAAGCAATCTACAGATTCAATGCAATCCCTATCAAACTACCACTGGCATTTTTCACAGAACTAGAACAAAAAATTTCAAAATTTGTTTGGAGAAACAAAAGACCCCGAATAGCCAAAGCAATCTTGAGAATGAAAAACGGACCTGGAGGAATCAGGCTCCCTGACTTCGGACTATACTACAAAGCTACAGTAATCAAGACAGTCTGGTACTGGCACAAAAACAGAAAGATAGATCAATGGAACAGGATAGAAAGCCCAGAGATAAACCCACGCACATATGGTCAACTTATCTTTGATAAAGGAGGCAGGAATGTACAGTGGAGAAAGGACAGCCTCTTCAATAAGTGGTGCTGGGAAAACTGGACAGGGACATGTAAAAGTATGAGATTAGATCATTCCATAACACCATACACAAAAATAAGCTCAAATGGATTAAAGACCTAAAGGTAAGGCCAGAAACTATCAAACTCTTAGAGGAAAATATAGGCAGAACACTCTATGACATAAATCACAGCAAGATCCTTTTGGACCCACCTCCTAGAGAAATGGAAATAAAAACAAAGATAAACACATGGGACCTAATGAAACTTCAAAGCTTTTGCACAGCAAAGGAAACCATAAACAAGACCAAAAGACAACCCTCAGAATAGGAGAAAATATTTGCAAATGAAGCAACTGACAAAGGATTAATCTCCAAAATTTATAAACAGCTCATGCAGCTCAACAGCAAAAAAAACAAACAACCCAATCCAAAAATGGGCAGAAGACTTAAATAGGCATTTCTCCAAAGAAGATATACAGACTGCCAACAAACACATGAAAGAATGCTCAACATCATTAATCATTAGAGAAATGCAAATCAAAACTACAATGAGATATCTCACACCAGTCAGAATGGCCATCATCAAGAAATCTAGAAACAATAAATGCTGGAGAGGGTGTGGAGAAAAGGGAACACTCTTGCACTGCTGGTGGGAATGTGAATTGGTACAGCCACTATGGAGAACAGTATGGAGGTTCCTTAAATACTAAAAATAGAACTACCTTATGACCCAGCAATCCCACTACTAGGCATATACCCTGAGAAAACCATAATTCAAAAAGAGACATGTACCAAAATGTTCATTGCAGCTGTATTCACAATAGCCCGGAGCTGGAAACAACCTAAGTGTCCATCATCGGATGAATGGATAAAGAAGATGTGGCACATATATACAATGGAATATTACTCAGCCATAAAAAGAAACGAAACTGAGCTATTTGTAATGAGGTGGATAAACCTAGAGTCTGTCATACAGAGTTAAGTAAGTCGGAAAGAGAAAGACAAATACCGTATGCTAACACATATATATGGAATTTAAAAAAAAATGTCATGAAGAACCTAGGGGTAAAACGGGAATAAAGACACAGACCTACTTGAGAATGGACTTGAGGATATGGGGAGGGGGAAGGGTAAGCTGTGACAAAGCGAAAGTGAGGCATGGACATATATACACTACCAAACGTAAGGTAGATAGATAGTGGCAAGCAACCGCAGAGCACAGGGAGATCAGCTTGGTGCTTTGTGACCGCCTGGAGGGGTGGGATCGGGAGGGTGAGAGGGAGGGAGATGCATGAGGGAAGGGATGTGGGAACAGATGTATATGTATGACTGATTCACTTTGTTATAAAGCAGAAACTAATAAAAAAAAAATTGAAAAAGAAAATATGAACAGACCAATCACAAGCACTGAAATTGAAACTGTGATAAAAAATCTTCCAACAAACAAAAGCCCAGGACCAGATGGCTTCAAAGGCGAATTCTATCAAGCATTTAGAGAAGAGCTAACACCTATCCTTCTCAAACTCTTCCAAAACATAGCAGAGGGAGGAACACTCCCAAACTCATTCTACAAGGC